>NW_017307138.1:253989-258990 GCF_000935625.1 Nanorana parkeri | reverse complement strand
TCTTTCCTTTCCCTTCTCTCCTCCTTTATTCACACAGACAGTCTCTGGGGTGCCCCTCTACCCCTCCCCCCTAGTACTAATTCTTTCCATTCTTCCCTTACTGTTTCCTTACCCTCCTCTCCTCCTTCCTTTCCCCCTCTTTGTTTTCCTCTTTTCGCTCCTATTCTACCATCTGTTTCTATTTTCCAACCAATTCACACATCAGTCTTCCTTCCACAATAACGTAGGTTCATGGACGAGCCCACCATGAAACATATGCATGTGACTGAATACTTATTTATGGGCCCACCATCTAATATCCTATGACATTGTTCTTGGCACATCCCTCATATGGTGACCTTTTTATAACCAGTAACCACATATGTTTAATGCTTTTAGTAATGACATACCTTTATAGAATGGATGTACCTCAGCGTTGATAATTCTATTGTTTTTATATGTGAATTTTCCCTCTATGTCCCTATACTGGGGCATTGTACCTACTGCTATTGTATGCTTTTTATTTTCAGTAAAACTCTTGCAAAAAACAAACAAACCCAATTGATCTTTTTAGTTTAAACCCAGTAAAATGCATTTCAGGTGCATCAAAACAAAAGGTTTGCTGATGCTTGGGCTGGACATGTCTCTAATGGCATTATCAGATGTTCTGATGAGATTTTTCTTATGAACATTCATACAAAATCTACCAGTGTATGGCCAGCTTTAAAGTTTGTTTTCTTTTAAGTATCCCCAGCCTGAGCAGAAAAGGCTGTTCCCTGCTGGCATGCTGAAGATAAGGACCCTTACTCTCTGTGTGGAAGAAGAGGTCAGACATGTTCCCTGCTGACTCCCCACTGGAGCTCTACAATCAGGAGGGAGCATGAGCTTTGTTGATTAGAGCGTGCTAGCTCTGACTTGGCAGGGGGTGATTTGGATCCTCACACAGAGAACCGGGGTTCTTCTCTACAGCTTGCTGGCAGGGGACAAGCTTTTCTACTTAAGTTGTGGCTGCTTTGTAATGAGCCATGGCAAGCCTTTTTGTTTTGATGCACCTGAAATTAATTTAGCTGATTTACACTGAAAGTTGGAACTACAAGCTCTCTCCAAGTGTAAACCTAATAATTGTGGAACAATAGTGGTGAAAGAAAAACTTGGGCCCCTTTCACACAAGCTGATAGAAGAGAGTCCGTGCATGGATTCCCCTCCTGATCAGAGCAGTGCAGAGCAGATGTCACTGCTGTAACATCTGTGTCTGTACAGACCGGACCCCATGCAAGTCTATTGGGAATCATATGTAAACGGACATGTGTTCGTTTACATCACATTACCCACAATCTGGCCCGGTGAAATGGAACATTATTCTGTTTGCTTTACCGGACCCGGCTGGAAGCGGTGGTAACCGGGTGTTAACGGACGCCCGTCCGTTTACACACGGCTGTCCATAGACTTGCATTGGCCATCTGATTGGAGTGGCCATGTGAAAGGGGCCTTATTTTACAGATTTATAAGAAAACAAGGATTTTATGTAAGATTGTTTTTTGTGTTTTGGGATACCTTTTACTGACTACACCAGATGCATAAATTAACCCCAGCATTACCGTTACCTAATAGAACCAACATCAGTTTATAGCTTTAATGCAGCTGGTGGAAAGCACTGGAAGCCTAAGAGCTCATTCACACTGCATCCGTTGCTTTGCAATCCATTGCTTAACAGATACTAATGGAAGGGCACTGCAAAATGAATGGGTGTCAAGGGGACTAGTTCACACCACTCCATTGCGTTGCAATACATTGTGTTAAAGATAAAGTAGAGCATGCCCTTTTTTTAGCGCAGCGGATCCAGTGTGAACAAGGGATGCTCTACTATGCTAATATTGACTTAGACTTGACTTGACTTAATATAGACTTTTCTGTTGGTTTCTTGTTCAGATGGGCTGCAGTCTCCACTGGCCGGTGAAGCAGCGGCTGCCCAGTGTCCAGGAGGAGATACTGCTCCCTCCTGAATGCAGGTTTTTGGTTTCTTCTTTTTTTTTTTATCACAATAGGATTTTCTACTAAGTACCTACACTACAGTATGTGGTTTTAGCGCGGTACCATTCATTTCTATTGTCATGTTTGACAAGCGGGACCACCTGTCAAACGCGATATGCTATATATGTTTTGCTGCAAAGCATTACAGCCGTGGCAATGCATACAGCACTGTGCGGCTGCAGTGCTTCAGAAGGCAAGATGTATTGGCATATTAGAGCAGGGGTTTGGAGATCCCAGGGTGCTCGAGCAATTGGCTAAAGACTTGTTATATTTGGAAGACATTGCATTGTACTTTATCCTGGATGGAGAGGCAGATTTTAATTTTCAAGAGAACTTCAAACGACAATCTGCCATGCATCTAGGGAAGCCGATCTCACTACTCTCGTCACAAAGTAACACTATGTATCCATCACCAAAGAATTGTCAAGGGCACTCCGGGATGTACTTTTCTAAACTCTTTATTGATGCAATTCCACAAACATTATAACCAATAAAACCTCTTAGACCGGATGAATTTTATTGTTTTTAATCATTGTGGAATTTCATCAATAAAAAAATGTAGGGAACTACATGCCTGGTGTGCCCTTGACGATTCTTGGTGAAGGCTAAAGATATATGTACAGACACCTATAGGTGTCTGCTATTCAGTGTAGGTGTTTCTTTTTATATGGCGGTTGTGACAGGTTTATTTTTCACGTATGTTTACTGAGCATTGTAACAGTGTTTGTACAACTGAAAACCAATCTCTTAATTACATTTTAATTTCCTGGCTTATTACCAAAGAAGAGGCAATAAAGATGGCAAAATGAAATTCATTCTTGAATTGTTTCTTTTCATACAATATAGTCTGTAATGAAAACGAGTTTAAGCAGCTTTTAAAAATATGCTTCAGAGCACAGGGCAGCAGATTTATATATCACAGTTGAGGATATATTTGTGAACCTTCATGACCTATCTAGATTGCTGTAGTTATCGGTCATATTAAAGACGGTGTTATCTAACAAGACATGTTTTATATGACTGTGTCCTTATTGAACTAATGGTTTAAACAATCAAGTGTATTCATGGAAAAAACATGTGATACTTTAGGACCATGACACCATGAAAAGTAGTAGTTTGGTTATTCCTTACCTTTTGGGGGTTACTTTAATGTCTGATCTGCACTACTTTTCACAACAGAATTTGGTTATTGTGCAATGAGGTAAGATCAAGTTATTTTCGGGGGAACTCTAAAAGCTTGTAAGACTGTAAAGAGTTTCAAAAGTAATTCTAAAGACTTGAGACTTGTTCAGTTTACAAGTGGTTAGATAATTTACTATTGACAAATAGCACCTCGCGCCAAACCCTGTGTAGCTGCAAGCACTAAGGAAAGTTGGCATAAAACTTCAAGTAAGATGTATGCCCGGCCACTCTCTCTCTCTCTCCGTGTCACCGTATTTGCTTGGTGCAAAAACTGGTCAAACAGGAGCTGTGCTGCCGTCCATGCAAATGGGACAAATCTTGAGCACTTTATACATGTGATTCCACATTTGTGCACATCTGAACACGGAATATATGATTGAACTTTCCAGAAGGATATTATTTGAGATTTACAAGAAGAGCAATTGTGAACACTTTGATTGCTTTATTGTTTAGCACATATTTATTATAGAGATTTGTTTATTGTAGTTGAAGCGCAGCACATTCATTATAATTAGAGAATTTACTAATACTTGTTACTATCCTTATGTTGGGGAATCCTACAGTAGTTCGTACAAGGGCATGCCATGTAGCCCTCTGGCAAGAGGCAAAGATACCTTAAGGGGAAATAAAATACAAACCATCTACCAGCTGTGACACATGATTGGGGAAATATAACAGGGGCTGTTTTTGCTGTTTCATGTGTTAGACGGAAGACAGGGGTAAGTCTTCAACAGGGTGGCTAAAAGAGGAGGAATTCTACATTTTAGAAAGGCCAAGTCAATGCTGAGTTCGGTCCCATATAAATGCTTCGGAATAATTGTACTGCAGGCATCTAAAGTACAAAATCTCAAAAATATACACAATCTCAAAGAGTTCTGTATACACAACCAGGCAAGCACTGCTTATGTATGCACAGACCTGATCTGCATCTACAGAAAGCATTTTGGTGGGGCTTATTGTCAATAAAGGTGGTTATCGGCCTGGTTACTTAATAGAACTAAGTACTCATATGTGTTTAATGTTGTGTTTAAACTTATATATATATATATTCCATTTGTTTATTTTTATACGCAATTTTATAAATTAAAGCTATCCAGATTTGATAAAGAAGTAAGTAAGGGGATTGCAATCAGACAAGGCTTTCTGACCTGTCCAGCAGCTGCGTCCCCTAAGATACCTTAGCCAAGAGCTTCTGCTGGTACTTTAGGGACACTTATACCATCTCTTTGGGTGTATTTAGGAGCCATGTGAGCGAAGAGCCATATTATGCTAAGAAAACCCTGTATTGCTCCTCGGAGCCAATACAAATCCAACTATTACTTCTTAAAGGTTGGAATTAGCATGAATTACTGCTTGGTTGCGTTTAGAGTCCTTATTTTCCTCCATTTCTACTTTTAATGAGTCACAGTACATTACCGTTTAGTTGTAAGTAGCAGCTTTGTCTGACCTGAGGTCTCATTTTACAAAAGATCAGCTCCATGTATGCAATTTAGTTGCAATATCTTTTTCCCTTCCCTTCCACTCTTGCATGCTGTGTAGGTATCTGTCTATATACTTGTGCTTAACTCTTGCTGTGTCCCTGTCTTTCCATCCATGCCGCAGTGTGCTCCGTTCTGCTCACAGGTAACAAATCTTCCTTCCTGATTGGCTGCATCCCCTGCCCTGTTTCCAGTAGCATCCTTTAAACAATATTGTATATCTTCATAAACTTCTACCGCATTTTCCTAAAGCTCTGGCAATAAATTAGCATATACAGATGGTGGCCACATTATTCCAAAATTACTTTTTTTTTTTTTTTTTTTTTTTTTT
>NW_017307138.1:218537-253963 GCF_000935625.1 Nanorana parkeri | reverse complement strand
TTAACTCAACTTTACCCTGTAACAGTTTGAGGCTTTTGTAGTATTAAGGTGTATGTGTACTGATTACACATTGGTTACACATTGGTTCAATAAGTAATGGTCTCAGCATAAAAATCGTTTTATGATTAATATTGGCTCTCCTTGTAGATATTACCAGTGAACTCTTAGACTTAAAACAAGAGAGGTTGAGGAAGTCTTGCTGTTTTAATAACAAAAAGGCTGCTAAAAGCTAAAGGGGTTCTAAATGAGACTGAGCCGTGTCCGTTTGTCTCTGCAGCTCAATGATGAACTGAAGCAAAGCTTAAAGGAAACCATGACCCAGAAGTACAAGCAGCCAGGAGAGGAAAAAGTGACTAATGCTGTGGACAAACTACAACAAGAGGTAGGGGAGTTTTCCTTCTAATAAGATGCAGTTACTGCTGACTTGGGTGTTTTACAAGATTACTTTTTCTGCACCCAATGGGTTTTAAACTGGGAAAACCCCTGTTTTCATATGTCTCATACCAGGCTTGGCTTTCTTTTTATACAGTTTAAGTGCTGTGGAAGTAATAATTCCCAGGACTGGAAGGAGAGTGTTTGGATTAAGTCTCCAGAGGCTGACAGGCGTTTGGTTCCAGACAGCTGCTGCAAGACTGTCACTCCTAATTGTGGGGTACGAGACCACCCTTCAAATATCTACAAAGTGGAGGTAAGACCGGGCTATAAATTCAACTTGTATGCAGTATATTCATAGTCTTACTGCAGTGCAGTTTTTTTTTTATTAGTCTCTAATTTTTTTATGGTAACCAATGCAATATGAAAGGCAATGGGAAGAAACATAATTACATTACATTTGCTACACATATTTTCATTAACCAATCCAAAATATCATTTAAAAAAAAATAGCAAAAATTGATCTTCGTAGCCATATGGGGATCCTTGATTTACCTAATCAATGGGGCTGTGTCTTCCAACCTGGCAGTATGGTTTGGGCTCTGGTATACCAGATTCAGTCTATGGTGAAACACGGATGCATAAAAACAAAGGACGAATTCGTTAGATGCCATTATGTACTATGTCACCAAGCAGGAGTGCAAACTCCGTGTACACCCAGTTTTATCTAGAACTATGAGGTGAGTGGAAATCACTCATCTCATAGTTCTCCTTTTAAGTACCTGCGATATGGGGTTTTACAAATGTCCCCTAAACTTCTATGATTAAGCCCTGGACGAGAAGAAACGCCTCAGAGGAGTACAGTCTGACATTATGCTCAAGGAACAATAAAGCTTGTTTGATTTGACAAGAAAAATGGCTTTAGCAGTGGTGCAGTCTAAATGTTTAGTTGGATTATGCCACAAATACTTGACTTTCAAAAGTTCTATAGGATTCTTCATGGCATATTGGAATCACTTTGGAACCGGTGAAAGGGATCTGCTGGTGGCAGATTGTGCCAGCTAACCAGACATAAGCTGCCATGCTCTTTGTATGGACACTTTAAAGGGTCAGTCTATATACATATACCAGGAGAAAGATTCACTTGCATGGGCACAATAGCGAGCAACAGTCACTGGCAAATTTTCTTTTATAACCCAGTGAATGTGATATTTACTGCACATTAACTGAAATTCTATACTTTACACATTCACCATTCTGAGAAGATGAACATTTTTATAAGGCAGTTGAAAGGTCCAGAAGTGTTTAAGAACTGTAAAATGTTGGTAGGCCATAGTCACCCTGGTATGCCTTCATTTCTAAGTGAATACAATAAACTTTACTATAACTCAATGATTTGTAAAGCAGTACTCATCATTAGGCTGCTGACATTGATTTGAGCCACACGTCTTCATATATAAACTAAATGTATTTTTGTTAAAATAATTTTAATATAATTCATTTTTTTTTTTTAACACGTGATACATCATGTAAACATACATTTTCCTAATAAATCCAAAAATTCAGCAAACAGAAGGTTATTGAAAATGAAAATAATCCGCTAAAAACGGAAATGTACTGAACCAATTTAGACCATGGATTAACTGAACATGATGTAATTATCAGATTTTAGAGATTTTAGAGCCAAAAATTAATAATGACACATTTTAGAAAGGAATATGCATACATTGATTTCTATTTGGATTGGAACAGATAATTTCCAAGGACAGACAACCACACTATGCTCTATATCAGAACCTTCTACATCCTGTGCTATTTATAAAGATTCATTGAATATTCATCCAAAAATAATCATAATAATCATTACACGTTCACCAAGTGAACATTCACAGACATCACTTTCACCATATTACAAATACAGTGAATGTGTGGTAAATGTCAATGAATCCAACATACATTTTTATATATTATTTTCTTTTGATTTCAGGGTGGCTGCATCACCAAACTGGAAGCCTTCATCCGATCTCACCTGCTTATTATTGGAGCGGTGGGATTAGGTATTGCCTCTGTACAGGTAAGTCTTGCGGAAATGATTACTTTAAATGGTTGAAGTGTAATTTGTAGCAGCATAGACCTTCAGCCAAGGCCAGATGTTCCCTCGAAATAAATAAATGTGTATGTCAGTTTGTGAATACATACACTACCGGTCAAAAGTTTTAGAACACCCCCATTTTACCAGTTTATATTGAAATTTACAGTTTAATGTCTCAATGTACTCTGCAGATATAACAGCTGAACACACTAGTTTCAGTCTTTCTACAGGGGAAATCAAATATTGTTCAGAAAGTTCTTCCCAACACTGTTGCAGAAGTTTCCACAAATGTGTTGCACTTGTAGGTTGCTTTGTTTTCACCTTTCTGTCCAGTTCATCCAAAACCAGCTCGATGGGGTTTAAGTCTGGAGACTGTGCTGGCCATTTCATGATTTGAAGCCAACCGTCTTGTTCTTTTCTTCTAAGGTAGTTCTGACACAGCCTAGAGGTTTGTTTTAGGTCATTATCTTGCTGTGGGATGAACACCTGACCAACTAGGCATACACCAGAGGGTATTGCATGGTGCTGCAAAATGCTGTGGTAGTAGTTATGGTTCAGGGTGCCACTCACTCTGTGCAAGTCGCTGACTCTGGAGTAAGCAAAAGAGCCCCAGACCATCACGCTTCCTCCTCTATGTTTAACAGTTGGGGTTTCACACTGAGGCACCATCCTTTAACCTACTCTAACAGCATACAAAAACCCTGTGTGATGAACTGAAGATCTGAAATTTTGATTTATCGGTTCAGAAGACCTTCTTCCAGTCTTCAGTAGTCCACTGGTGGTGCTTCATGGCCCAGGCAAGACTCCTTTTTGTTATTATGCAATCCTAGCAATGGCTTTCTTACTGCCACTTGGTCTGTCAAACCTGCAGCTCAAAGTCTTCTCTTCACAGTTGAAATTGAGACTTGCTTATCTCAATCAGTGTTAAGCTTTGCTTGAAGCTGTTTTCCTGTGAGCCGCCTTTGACGCAAGCTGATGACTCTCAGAAACTTGTCTTCTGATTCTGTTGTGCCTTTGGGTCTGCCAGACCTCTTCTTGTCACAGTTTTCTCCAGTTTCCAAGTGCCTTTTGATGGTTTAGGAAACTGTACTCACTGACACCTGGCTTTCTTTACAATTTCTCTAAAAGAAAGACCTACACTTTTAAGGGTTATAATGGCCCTTCTGTCTTCCCTTTCTTAATTGCCTTTTGCTCACCATTTTGAGAGCAATATACACTGAGTGGCCAGAATATTATGACCACCTGACGTTTGTAGGCAAATTAGCTATAATTTTGTGCTGAAGTTGCTAGAGGGCCAGACCATTATAAATAGGGAAGCAGGTTGTTTACCACGGCAGTAGAAGTGATTTTTTTCTGAAGATATGGGTAAACTACGCGATTTAACAGCCTTTGAACGTGGGATGATTGTTGGCGCTCGGAAACCATGGAGCGAGTATTTGCAGCTGGTTCCACAACCATCAAATCTGACAGAACTGGACAGTGCTATTCATCAGGCATGGTGTCAGATTCCTCAAATCACCTTTCAACATCTCGCGGAGTCAATGCCAAGAAGAATCGCCGCAGTATTGAAGGCAAAAGGTGGCCCAACAAAGTACTGATGGGGTGGTCATAATAATCTGGCCGCTCAGTGTACTACTTCCTGAAATATAATACTGTCCAAATATTGCTTAAGTAGGTGTAGTAACACAGTCTGTTCCAACACTGCTTTTATACAGACAGAGGGCTTGTGAGTAATCGACAAAAGTTGACACCTGTAGGAATTGTTAGCATAAACTTTCCAGGCTTAATTTACTTACATTGCTGTACAACTACTGTGAGTTGATAATCCATTACTTCTTACCTGAAAAAGGCCTTTTTGTAGAAGTCTGAAATGTACATTATTTTTCAGGGTTTTTTTTTTTTTTTTTTTTAATTTCACCTCTGGCAATTTACCGCTTACCTTTTGTACCTTTTCAGATTATTCACTAGACTTCAACTGCTTACATTTCAATAAAAACTGGAAACGTGGGGGTTTTCTAAAACTTCTGTGAATGTGTGTGTCCATCAGGTAAGACATATCTGCATAAGATATGCCTTACCTGATGGACTAATATTGGTATGCATATTAGCTATGGAGAGAGCACATTATAGATTATTATAGCCAGAAGTATTTTCATAAGAAGAGCCAAGTCACTCATCAAGAGCCCGTTATATCTGGGAAAATTGCTCTACCATTCATATAGACACTGCCGGAAACGCATGCAGGTAATTATTTCTGCCACCTCACATTCTTTTTGAAATGTTAGTTGTGCAATATGCTCACTGCACAGTGCAAAGTTGCTGGCCATTATTAATGTGCCCCTGCATCTTCACCTACATATTAAGGTTCCCTCAACCTTTAGAAACACTCTGTGTGTCTGGATCTCCTACAAATGTGCACGTGTAGAACACGGGAAAATTGTTCCCGAAATGTTTTTCTTTTTTGGCTACCAGCTTAAAATGCCCAGCCAGCAACTTATTCTCCAAAAAGGGATTCAAGAGGTTGGATGATTGGCATCTATTGTTTATGGGCACTTTGAGGAGCAATACTCATAATACATGTTTCTCTTAGACTTTAGACAGTAGCTGGATTGTTCACAAGGCATTTTAAGTGCCTGTGTTTCCTGGGAACAATGGTGTATTGTCATATCAGACAATTTCATTTCAAAGCCACCAGAATAGATTACCAGCTGGGTTATGACAATGTTTTTGTGTATAAGCCCTTCACGTTTTTGTTTTCTCCACATTATTACTTATTAAAATATGAATGCTTCCTACTTTGTAACAATATTTCATTTTTTTGTCATTTAGCTTTTTGGAATGATCTTCACCTGTTGCCTGTACAAGAGTTTAAAGTCTGAGCCATACTAAGATGGACTCGCTCATTGCACTTCATCTACTGACAAAACACAATCTGCTGCCTTATTAAGATCCTTGGAAACCTAGAATGAGTTCCAGACACGTTCTGAATATGACATCATCTGCTTTCAACATCTAAAAATATAGGAGCTTCTCTGTGTCATCACAATAGCATGACATCATTCTCTTACTTTGATTTCATCTGTGTCTTTGTGCCAAGCTATAACGAGACAATGAAGTACATCCACTGCGCTCCAGAAGGTTAATTCTGGCTACCAGCCTTTTGGTGTTGACTGAATTTGTTGATTTTATGTGTATGAAGAACAGCCAGTAAGGGACTCCTACAATTCCTCACACGTCCTGCAATTAGAACTGATTTCGAAGTTCTGCTTTTACCGTGTTCAGTTTGCTCTGACACTGCTTAAGTTTTATTCCTGCAAACCGCTTTGCTTTTAACCCAAATGGCACTGCAAGAACCAGCGTACATGGATTTTGGCATTATTCAGACATGTATATTTTATGAAACCTGCTGTACTAACGGTTTACAAGTCTAATTTCTTTTTGGTGCCATTATAATGTAGTAAGTGTGAACGTTATATTATTTCATGGTGATTTGGAGACCTTCTAATCTGTGCCTTTTTATTGAAGGAAAACAAATCAAGCAACCAAATTGTCATAGCTAATGAATTGATTACATGGAGCAGTAACACTGGTGCCTTTTTTTTTTAATAAACTATATATATATATATATATATATCTATATATAGATAGATATATATTTCTTCTCTGCAGAACATAAATATCTTCCATATTTTTTAGCACGCTGCAAGCAGAAAAATAACCTGTTGATGTGTCTACCTTCCTCCTTGACATGGCAACACAGCTTTGAATTCCTAAGCATGTGGTGTCATCCCTGCCAACTTCACTTCTGATGATTGCAAACAACACAGACCTCTCATCTCCATAACTCTTCCTGGTGCAAAGGCAGAGAGCACAGGAAGTTTTCAGCTCGCAAGATTTCGGGCAAAATCACCAGGTGTTTTTGCACTTGTCGAACAGATATAACAAAACCCTACCAATGGTATGTTTAGCAGACCCAAAGGGAGCAAATGAGAGTTCAGTGTTAGGGTTACACTTTAATCAGTGGTTTTTTTATCATGAAGGTAAGCAGTGTTTTTGTTTTTGTGTTGTTTTTGTGTTGTTTTTTTTTGTAAAAAGCCTCAGCAACACTAATTGTCTAGTAGTACCCAAATGGGTTTTCTGTCGTAGTTCTATGATTTGTAACTCTCTTTTTAATCAGTCTTTGTATTTCTTACACTGCTTTTTACTTTAGCAATGGAGATGAACTGCAAAATGTTTTCAAACCTAATACTTATGATATAATCAGCCGTTTCAGGCTTGGGAGTGGCATAGCAGAGGATGTCTGCAGTCATTAGGATTCATCATCAGGAAGTTTCATCTGGGCAGCAGAAGTGTCCTCATTCCCCCATAATAGTTTTCGTCTATAATATCTGCAGCTCCTATAAACCCCATGAATCTGAGATATAACATTGTTGCATGTGTTAATATTAATCCAGTTTGTGGTTATGGATCTTTGAAGTGCTGCATAGCATGGTAACATTGGCAGCATACAGATGCAGAGATAGACACCGGCACTCCAAGGCAAGTCAAGTACGTCTTATTATTCACGTACATGTTGCAAAGCAAAAACACTAGGTGCAACGTTTCGGGGTCTCGCAGGATCCCCATCATCAGCAAACAAGTGATGAAACGTTGCACCTAGTGTTTTTGCTTTGCAACATGTACGTGAATAATAAGACGTACTTGCCTTGCCTTGGAGTGCCGGTGTCTATCTCTGCAGCTATATATTTGACATCCACAGCTCCCATTTTTTTAGCTAATGGAACAGTGGTTCTGAGTGCAATGGGTATATGGACTTTATTTATATTGGCAGCATACAAGCGCAGATGCTAATCTAGCTGAGTGATAGTACAAGGGTGCCATCCCAAGCGCCATTGTTGGTTTCAAGTGAACTGGCATGCCTTTTCTCCCATAATTATTGGTTCAACGCAGTAAATTATGGAGTGGAGGCGATATGCTGCATCTCTTGATGTCTTCTGTTCCTGGGAAAAATAGTTTAGAACTGCCGAAATTACTATGTACATTTAGTTTTTTTATTTTTAAATGAGGTCTTAAAATGTCAGTGAAAAGAAGCAATTTTGTGGCAATAAGAACTGCTATCTTTGCCAGGTAATTACGTTCAGTTGCCTATATACACTGTAAGCTTTCATCTAACATTGATTTTGGCAAGAGGAGGATGAAGCCTCCAGCACCGCTGTGCTAACAGATTATCATTAGGATGGGCCTGTCACTGTTTTTTTTCTTCTACATGCTTGCTATCGCAGTTTAAATCGAATGATATTTAACCATCTGCAAAGCAGTTCTAGTGACATCTTTACTCCTGTGGCTTTATTTAATAAGACAAAAAAGCAATGTAGAAAATTCACAGTTTCACCCACACTGAAACGGCCTTTTATTAGGGCTGCCGGCACTGTGGACGACTTTGTAAATGTTTTCAATTTGTCATTTTATCCATTTTTATGTTTAGATATTTTGGGCCCTAGGCAAGAACATGTATTGAGGTTTGACCTGGCAAATCCACTTAGTCTGAGAGCTTTCTGCTAGTCATCAGTCTTGTGTTCATCATTTGCGTTGTATGAAAAATGATGCTCGGGGTGCCTCATGTTTCTGGTGAAATATTTTGACAATTGTTAATCCTCCCTCCTTGCTACTTCATTCTACTTGGCGTTTTTTTTATATTCAGTGCGGCATACAGTCAAAAAGGGAATCTGCCAACTTGATGAGTATGCCCTACAGGTAGACGATAGGGAATAAATATTTAATGAACAATATATATTGCGTATTGTGGACAGCTGGAGAGTATTGATTGTGGCTACTGCAGCTCTTGTTTAAAGGAGACCTGTATCTGGTACAGGAGCTGAACTGCTAACCTTGCCTTCTAGAAATGCTTATTGCCTGAATGTTGTGCTGGTCCAATGCTTCAGCACATTTCAAGTGAGTGACCTAGAACAGGTATGCATATAAGGAGTTCTGACTTCAGTTACATAGTTTTAGGTTGAAAAAAGACACAAGTCCAGTCTACAAGTTCTGACAGTTTGAATTGCTGCATACTTTTTCTTGGTCATTGACAGCCAGGCGGCTTTC
Organism: Nanorana parkeri; assembly: GCF_000935625.1. NCBI lineage: Eukaryota > Metazoa > Chordata > Amphibia > Anura > Dicroglossidae > Nanorana > Nanorana parkeri. Next base: position 245,397 of record NW_017307138.1, on the reverse strand, counting down.
AGAAGGTCAGCAGTGGCATCCCCCATATTTCTCTTACTACAGGTTTGCTTAAAGTATGTTTCAAGGCATCATCAGTGCACCTTTTATATGTCATTTTATTTCATCATGTTAACAGCTGAACCAAGGGTCTGCCTGTGTTTATCCTGTCATCAGCATGGGACAGTAAGAGGAATTTCACAAGAGAAACAGAAAATTTGGAACATTATATAAGAAAAACATTGAAATGCCTTTCCCTGAATTCTAGTATCTAGTGGTCTGTGCTAGTCACAGTTGATGCTCTGTAGCACTACTCATTTCCAGATCATTGCCATGAATTTGCTTACAGTATTTTACTGACTCCTAAAATAATACCATGTACCCTTGTGTGTGTATATTAATGAACTTCATGTATGAAAGTGTCTGAATGAACTATTCTTGTTGCCCTTCACAACCAGTCTGATTCTTCCTTTCATGTTTATAGTGTAGCTTAGAAAGATAAAGGGAGAGTATGGTTGTCAGAGGCATAGACCTAAAAGTGCTTTGAAAGAAACATTGTACATTTGTTTGCATTATTTTATTTTTTTGTGTTGCCTACAAAACTACTGAAATACATAGAACAAAAACTACTGGACCTGGCAGGTTTGTTTGTATCAATTAATGTCGTTTTATGTGGAGTATGACTTTCATATGTCATTATGTATTTTTATAAATGACATGTTTTATGTGATATTGTAAGCTTTATCCAAGCACCTCTTTTTATTGTTTGGTCTTTAACTTGCACAGATCTATTAAAGTAAAAATGTCAAGGCAGTATGTACACTTGTTCATCTAATGGCTTTACTGTTTCTGATCTAGAGAGATCTCGGCATGATTTGACTGGTTTCAGTTCATACATATTATCTCAAAGTATAATCGTGTCAGCATTTCAATGGATTGTTGGTTGAGGGACTCCAGATCAGTCTTATGTTCAAATGGTACTAAAACAACTTCATCACCTGAAGATCGGTTGAAGTAAACCTTTGAAACTTGAGCAATGAAAAATGATAAAAAAGATAACAATCTGTAGGTCCTGAGATAGAGGGTAGCTTACAGTAAAAACAATGAAGCGCCACTAACTATCAGTCCTCACTGTGAAATCTTCTCAGGCATACTGCAGGATGCTGCCCCAAAGAAGCCGGGAAAGCTGGGAATCTGGAAAGTAAACACAAAGGGAGCGCCTTTCCTAGTGCAGATCAATTTATTTCAATAAGCATGCAGTAAAAAGGAGATGAAATGGTACTCAAACATGAGTGTTACACAGGCATGGAATGGGAGCTGACATGCAGTAAGGCATCCACTGGACAATTCCTGTGTGTGATGACGTTGACGCGTTTCCGGGGCACGCGGTTCTGATGAAGGGGGCGTGCCCCTACCCTGTATGTCTTTTAGTCCAAGCAAGTGGCATTCCTCTTGTGGTTGAGAACCATGAAGAATGGCCAACCTCCTGACCATGCATTGGAACATTCAGCAAACTGCATTGCCTTCCATGTGCTTAATGTGATCATTGGTTTCACACTATGGCAGTGGATGGAGTTCAGCACCGTCATTCAGCTGCAAATCCAGGACTCTGCATGTAGATCTAAATGACCAAGTTCATTAATGATAACAGAAGCTGCAGGGTAATTCCAGCTGCCAATAGCCTCCAAAAAGTAACACGTAATTTTCATGGACTTGGCTTTTAATACAGTTGTGCTGCTGGAAGTGTGTCTATTAGTGGTCTGTGAGGACCTGAATCGGGAAGGACATTTGAAGAAGAATGTTGTTTCTTGGCTGGAAGATTTCATTCCTTTTCATGGACATGGGTTTAGTATAGTGGGCTGTGCAGCCAAGTACTCCCAAACTAATCTGTTATTTAAAATGAACAAATCAGTTTGCTAACTGCAAATTTAGAATCCACCTAAACATTTCTATCCAGAGATATCTGATCTGCGGAAAATTACTCAATTTAGGAATCCAAACTGGCGTGATTTATAATTTGTATGATTTTTCTCAGCTTGTATAAATCTGTGTAAAAATATTTAGGAACATGGCAATTCACCTGATTATTGAATCAATTGGCTTATCCCCACTTCTTACTTCTCAATATAAAAACGTTGAAGGTCATTATATTTCAAAGATTGCACCAGTTCCCAATTGAAAGATATTCTGAATTGGCTTAGCCTGTGCACAAACTGACTAAAGATGTTAAAGGGTTTGCTCACAGAATGAATCTATCATAAACTAATGAACATACAGCTTACAACCAAACTTCACCTAACTCGCACACAAGAACGAGAGGACCAGATCTCTTATAAGTATGTCATCATCTGCTATGAAGGAATGATCCTGCATAGACCTTTTAAATTAGGTGAAAGATGGCAGACCCGTCATTATCAGCTACACCAGTCGGTTGAAAGAAGAAAAAAAAACAACTAATCAAGAGGTGGATGATCAGGACCAATCTCCTGATCTCAGTCAGAGATTTCTTCAGGGGGGATTTCTCGAATATCAGGAAGTTGTAAGGAAAAGCTAAATAGATGACAGAATGTTTTCTACCTATTGCAGTGGCTGATGTTGGAGATTCTGAGATGGTCACTTGATGCTCATGTAACATGCCATGTGTGGTTGTGATGAATTGAATAGCTCCTAACTTTAGGGTGCATTCACACCAAAATTGAACGGAAATCGCAAGTCAACGGAGGTCCATTGACTTGCAATTGTACCTTCTGATTTCCTTCCAATCTGTTGTGTTGCAATCAGCTTTTCTGCGGATATTAACGCAGGGGCACCGAAAAATGAACGGTTGTTAATGGAGCTAGTTCCCAACGAATGTTGCACTGAAAAAAAATGAGTGCATATTCTTTTTTTTTTTTTTTTCCAGTGGAACGGAGCTGGGTGAGTTCACCCAGCTCCGAAAAAAATAGAACATGCACTAATTGTTTTTCAGTGCAACATCCTTTTGTGAACTAACTCCAATCACACCCATTAATTTTTCAGTGCCCCTGCGTTAGCATGTGTTTTGAAAAACAGATCAGGAGGTACAATTGCAAGTCAACAGATTTCCTTCTGATTTTGGTGTGTATGCACCCTAAAGCTATTCAAAGTTCTCAGATCTTGTTTTGTGAATTTTGATCTAAAACACACACAAAAAAAACCTTAATTGGGTCCAATTTTGAATAGCAATTCATATCTCGGTAACTTTAGAACAAACAATACTTTGAAATAAAGTTGTTGATCAGAAAAACATCCGGGAAAAAACATGGTGCAAACTACAATTCTGTAATAAGTGTCGCCTGCCATTGCTTGTGTTAGACTTTTCTTCAACCTAATGTTTGAGATGTGCGAAACGCATAACACAAAACCCAATTATATTATGTTCTTTTTACACAAAGCATATATGCAATATATTTAATCATGTAGCAGATTTAATATGCAGCCTATTGTTAGCAAAGGTGTAATTATTGTATCAAATTATAGAACGTACAAAGCTTTTGACACACCAGTATAATATTTGCATGGAGGTTATATTTCTGTTTTGAATAACTACTGATTATTTTCAATAAAAATCAAAACATCTGCCAAGTTTTATATTTGTGCTTTAATAATTTTTGTAATAGGATGTGGGGGGTTTATATATTTTTTTTTTAATTCATATTTTATATATATTTATATGTCAAACTTCTAGTGAATGAGATGTAACAAATTGAAAATTAACTTTGCGATAAATGCCTAACCACACGCAAAGAACATTTTAAAACAGGGTGTTTGCTTTCAAGTGTTACATGATTGGATGATTGAAATCAGCACAACTTTGCCTTATTCACTCAGCTAAGTCATTTTCTCTTTGCAGGTTGAATTTTCATTTAGTTTAGTGTATGAGGTGAAGTTGTGATGACTGCAATTATCCAATCAGGTGCAAGTTTCACCTCATTCACTAAGCGAAGTGAGATTTCACTTTCAAAGTGAACATGCTCTACTTATTTAGTAAATTAGAGTTGTGTTTATTGACATGTTTTGAGAAACGAAAGAATTAAGGGTTTAGGATATCGCCGCTGTTGTGCTTCAAATCCCATCTGCAGAAGGCTCAGTTATAAGGTGCACTCGTTAAGGGGAGGTGTCTACAGGGTAGAAATGGTCCAATACTCTTAGGTGCTCATAACATGTATCTATGGGCCCCAGAGATCATTAAAGTGGTCTTGTGTGTCGTAAAGTTGAGCCGTTAGATTTTCCGTTGTCATCAATAAACAGGGTTCTTGTACCCAGTCTTTGATGGTGAAAGTAGAGGAGGATGGCCAGTGTTTTCAGATGAGTTTGCATAGCTGACACAAAAAATAGAATCTTAGACATGTGGGAGTATGATTCAGGTAGCATCTATTTTGGGAGTGTTGATTGCAGACATCTCCATAAATGAAAGTTTTTAGATATCAAATATTTTATCCAAAAGCATTTCAATGTGTGGGCAGCTCCCCCAGACGTGTATCATGCTGCCTTTAGGTACATCAGAACACCAACAGCAGGGGGGCATGAGGGAGCATCTTGTGTAGGGACATTTTTGAACAATTTGGTTATCTTATAACCTTTATCTTGTAGTGGCTTTAGGTATTTGTGTAATAACTGCATAGAACACCTACATCCACTTTCTATAATTGTGTGGTCAGTTTTTAAACACCTGGAATATTCCATGCCAACCTCAACATGTTCCAGCAAATGTATAGGTCAGAACATAATTTTAGACTCACTGCAGCTTAGGGCGTCTGGGATTTGTCTTCGGATTTAATCACCATTTGTTAATATGCAGTGAGTGATTTTTTTTCCACAGACATGAAATGAGCAAGTGAATAATAAACAGCATTGCCTGGCAGCAAAGGATTTTTTAACATGACATCATTCCAGCACTCGTGTCTTATTGTAATGTAATATTTGCTCTGGCTCTAGGGATGACAATTTGCGATGTATGGGTAGCTTTACTAATAGAAACCACATTCTGATCTTCCACAATATATACATAGAATTCACAAATGGATGTACTATTTGTGTGCACGATTCAGAATCCACTGTACCTACAACTTTTTAATGTGCACAATAACCACATACAGTCAAACAAGGGACATCCAAAGATAGACATAATCCATAAGACTATAACGTTTAGAGAACGGGAAACACACCCCAAAGGCCCAAAAACTACACTAGCTTTCCTAATAATAGCAGCATAGCCATCTAGTTAACTATATATTGGTATAGCAACAAAACTTTAGTACGGCTGATATCAAGCAAACTATACTTAAATATTCATGTAAAGGATGTCATCAGTCTCTCTGCTCCCAACAGGTTTCACCACCCAGGAGGACAAAAAGGAACTGCAATTGTCATGTAGATATAAGAGATTGGTTATGGGGGATCAGTCTCCAAGTGTGGATCACATACAGAAGAATAGCAAGAAATAAGTGAAACCTAAACAGAAAGAAAAGCCAATAAAATGAGGAGAGGGTGAGGCAGTATCCCATCGAATGAGATGAGCCATAAAGCTCTTGGGGGATGACATCAAAATATATGTTCTAGGCCTCCACATGCTTTGGAGAAAAGGCCATCATAACCATCTTGGGGTAAGGTAGAGTTCTCAAACTCCATTCACTTGGGGGCCACTGGACACATTTTCTTCTCCCATGGAGGCCGTTTACCAAATGTCATACTTCAAAATAAACTATATACAGTACCAGCAGTACCAGTGTTCATGTCTGTGTGTTTATAATGTCAGTATATATTTGTCAGGATTTCTGATGTGGGTATGTGTGTTTAATGCTTCTGTGTTTGTCCTATCAGTGTGTATATGTGTGCAGTGTCAGCATGTGTGTGCGCTTCCTTTCCCCCACAGCTTTCAATTTTAATCAGAGGACCAACAGATTTACGCACACACTACAGAAATACACACAGAAATACACACACACCCCCAATAATGAACCATAATACACACCCCAACACAATAATACACATACCTTAAAATAAAAGAAGGATCCCCCTGACCTGCTTCCATTTTTTTGCAGAGAGGGCGCACATTCCCTGGTGCTAATCTTTTCTTTTTGGGCCGTCACTCGGTGAAGACTGTCAGACTGTGGCCCAACACCTGTCTAAACTCTTACCATTTCTTTTACACAACATAAGAGGGTGGTGGCAAATTAAAAGTATGTACAGATGGGGAAAGCAGTCAGTGGAAAAAGGAAGGCAACCATGTGCAGATTGTCGATACACCCCAGAATTTTGTATTATTATCCCAGGTTGGCTACACTCGGGGGGTGGGGGGAGGATTTATTCAAGGACAACTGAGCCAGTCCATACATTTAGAGCTTATTCTGTGACTTTGGGGTTAAAAGCAGGCAAGCGGAATACACATTAATGGATCCTCCACTACCCAGCAATGGAAAAGATTTGGGGATTATTGTTGACCACAGATTGAATACGCCAGGCTGCAGCAAACAAAGCTATCGGAGTACTGTCTTGTATTAAAAAGGGAATGTACTGTAGAGCTAAGGCAATCAGTTCCCCACTTTATAGATCTCTGGTTCGGCCTCATCTGGAATATATGGTTCAGTTTTGGTCACCTGTCCACAGAAAGGATATCCTTAAGCAGGAGAGAGTCCAGAGAAGGGCAACAAAACTTATTAAGGTGCTGGAGGATCAAGAAGACAAGGTTACTAATCTTAAACTTGTTTACGCTAGAATTGAGGAGATTAAGAGGGGATATGATTTTGTTGTACAAAATGTTTAGTGGTGATGGCAACATCTGCAATAAACTATTTACTGTAAACTCCATAACAAGGACTAGAGGCCACCACCTAAAACTGGTGGAGAAAAGATTTAACCACAAGGGGCGTAGGGCTTCTTTTCTGTCAGAGTGGTTAAAGTTTAGAACTCTCTGCCGCAAGCAGTGGAATCAGCTGAGAGTATTGAATCATTCAAAAATCAATTAGATACTTTCCTAAAGGTGGCCATACACTTTACAACCATCGCAAGACCTTGCGATGGTTGTAAAGTAATTTTAAAAAACGTACGATCTGCCCATCTTGGACAGGCAGATCGTACTCTCGATCATCGCAAGCCCGCCCCCCTGAGGGGCGGGTTTCCGATGACTGCATAGCTGAACGGGCAGTGTGCGGGTGCGCACACCAGCCCGTTCGGCATTTGTCTCCCGAGCACCGTTCAAACCAGCCGAAAATCGTACGATTTTCGGCTGGTTTTCTAGCGTGCTCCTTAGACAAAAGACGTGCGACCGTACAGTAGAACTGGTTGCACGTCTTCGTTCACACTGCTCGATTCTCGTACGATCGCAGGATTTCCCGCGATTCTCGTACGAGAATCGAGCAGTGTATGGGCACTTTAAGACAACGTAACATACAGGGGTACAGGTACTCTTAAATACTAGACCACACAGGGACGCACGCACGCAGGTTGAGCTTTATGGACCTGTGTCTTTTTTCAACCTGAAATACTATGTAACTATGAATGGTAACTAGGCCTCTTATTCCATGCAGTTCCCAACATGGTGATCCCCAAAAACAGGCCGGCTCAGCACCGATTCATCCCAAGAGGCACATCAGAAAAGAAAGTCACATTTCATTTTTTAGTAAAATCATCCCACAGATTAAAACCGATTTGCATTACCTGATACTATAAGGTCTCGTTCACACCTAGGCGTATTGCATATGCGCGTCTGTCGCGATTCGCGGTAAAAAAGTTGCGCGACCATCGCGCATTTTCGAAGGCTACTTGGCTGTATCCCAATGGAAACGCGCTACAAAACGGCCCAAAGTAGTACCTGTACCTTTTCAGGCCGTTTTGTAACGCGTTAGGGACGGGCGGAAATACGCCAAGGTGGGAACGAGACCATTGAATACAATGGGATTTAGATGTTTGAGTGTTTTGTAGAGCGTTCGTCGAGCGTAGAACGTGCTACAAAACGTTCAGGTGTGAACGAGGGCTTACAGCACAAGTATACAGCACATACGCTCTCTTCCAAAAGCTGGTCCTCCAGGTGTGATGGGTGATTGCCCCATCCACACTGAAAGCTATTGTATTCAGGCAGTCGCAGCACCTGCAGCTGTCTGAAAACCTAAACACTGGCTGCATCTGATCGTCACTGTCCAGCTGACAATTTTACTCCCAGCTCCTTCAATTTTTCAATTGACTTTTATGATGACGAGTGTTGCCAAATGGGCAACTCACTGTTTGAATTTTGGCTCATTTATCAGGAATTAGCCACAATTTGAGCTGTGTATAGCCAGATGAAGTCTTCTCCAGTCTCACAATATGCTCTCAGTCTTCTGGGTTAAATGACATACAGTAACTTTCAGACCAATCCCCAGAACTTACCCACAGCCTGCTAGTGGACAGTGATGAGTTTATCTCTTGGCCACTCCCATGGATGTCCCCACACTTTTCGCCACCTGAGGCCAGGGGAAAGGTGATGCTGTGCTGGCTGCGCATATTCCCTGGGGGGAGGCGGTTTGCACGGTACCTCTGTCCAGTGTCCCACCCAATGGTTTGCTGGAGCTGGGTGGGACACCGGCCAGAGCGTCATGGGTTGTTAAGAGCTCTTAGAAACCTGGAATACTCTGGCCTCCATGTGACCCAATAATATGCCACCTAAGACAAATGTCCCAGGCTGCCTCATTATAGGGAGGGCCCTGGTCACTCTGCTCTCTTCTCCTATGAGCATACTCCTTGTCGTCACAATAACAGATTGGCTCCTTGTACTGCTTCTTCCTCTCCCGAGATGTGCTCAGCTCGAAAGGCACTTCTAGAGGCTGATAGATCAAATGAAGGTACTTCAGGGGTAGGCAACCTCAGATCTCCAGCTGTGGTGAAACCAAAAAAGCCCGTCATGCCCGTAGTTGTCAATATTTTGCAATGGAACTTGTAGTTCCACAACAGCTGGAGTGCCAAGGTTACCTACCCCTGCCCTAACAGCTATTTTTCTCCTTTTGCTGAAATTAATACCTGTGGGTGTGATGCCTGTGACACACTGCATGTGAAGCCGTGAGAAGCAAAGCTGTGAGGCGCAGACGTTCGCATGCGGTGTGTGAACTGAACGCGGCCAGATGAAAGACTGAATCTTCAGCCAATCGGCGCACGCATAACAACCGAATGAACTTTGTATCCTAACGCGTGGGTTTTTACATGCGAGCCAATTGGCTGAAGATGCTACGCGAGCTCTCACAAGCTGAAGTGAAAATTCCAAAACACACTGAACACAAAGGTTCGCGCTTCGTTGCTCTGCGCTGCTTCGCGTGCAGTGTTTCACGGGCTTTAAAATCTTGCAATGCCTCATAGGAATTGTAGTTCCACAACAGCTTAAGAGCCGAGGTTGCCAACCCTTGAGGTACCTACATTGCTTACATTTAATGAACAGAGCTGCATTCATTCCTGTAATGTCATTTTCCTAGAGTTCAGTTGTAAACTGGCTTTAGCGTTACATTTCTATTATAAAAGAGGGCCATTCTATGCAAAATCTTAGTCAGGGGCCCCGTCCTGGAAAGGCTGGTATTGCATATGAGAGAGGGCCCCACCCTGCTGCTACATGGAATCTGCAAAGCTTCTAACAGGAGTCCATTCACTGTAAACACCCTTTAAAAAAATAAATAGGCAGCTATATAATGCAACATTTTATTGGCCTTTGATACATTGCAATTGCTAAAATATTTTTAGTGTTTTTGTATATCAACAATGTTTTACGTGTATGGTTTTATAGAACATTAGTGAGAATTCTTGACATTATTTAGTAGTTTTCAGAGCGCTCGCAGCTGCTCACAGTAGGGATTGTGGCCATTATTAAACTGCTTGGCTGGCTTTATGCCTTCTTTCTCCACAAGAGGGAACTAATGCTCTGCGTATCATAAAGCAGAGCTGCTCGCCATGTCCGCTCTGCAGTGTCTCCATCTGTACTGTTTGAAGATCAGATTTTAATAAGGCATCAAAGCTATGTGATGCTGAACTCATCTGTAGAACATATTTCAGATTTACGTCCATATGACCTATGAATATGTGTATTAGTCTTCACTAGCTGCTAACATATTCAGCCTCATAGATGTTTGCAGAAATGAAGCTGCTTGTGATGAAAAAAAGGAAATTGACTGCATTATGGTTGGATCTGCAATGTACTCCGCTTTCAGCTGAAAATGGAAAGGAATGACAGGAGAGGGGTTTGATGTGAGGCCCAGATGCATAATTAAAGCTAGCCATACACATTAAGATTTCTGAGCGCCATTTACACTGAATGCTATTGTATTCAGACAACCTCAGCATTCGCTGCCAATAAACCCCCTTCAATGTGGCACAATCTCAAAGTGATTTACACCACTAGTGCTGAATCCTTAAAAAACAATCTGTGACCACATATGCATGCAGTCCTGCTCACCTTAAATATTTGATCATAGCTAATGTATTTCAGCATGGTCTATAGCACGTCCCTGGGGTAGCAATCTACTCATGCGGTATCTCTCGGCTTCACACAGATGTCATGATACTCAGTTGTAAGGAAAACGTGGATGGCACAAAGTATAACTCCACTTTACAATGTGTATTAAAGAATAAAAGAATCTACTCACAAAGATGTCAACATGTCAAAGAAACTTCGGAAATTTGGGAGTAGAAATCCAAAGGAAATCTCAACGCTCCAATTCCTTAGCCACCATCAGAACTCCCCAGGTGCTGGTCTAATAGGTGCGTCTCCACCTTGGAATTTAGTAGTATACGAATAAACCGCACTATCCAGAGAATTCCAACACATCAGACTTTACTAAAATTCATAGCAAATCCAGTATAACAGTGAAGACCCTAGAGAGCCTTGTGGAGACCCTACAGAGCCCTGGTTTAACCAGGGCTCTGTGGGGTCTCACCAGCTCTCTGTGGGGTCTAACAGGGCTGGATAGCCCCTCAGAGCCCTGGTGAGTCCCCAGAGAGCCTTGGTGAGACCCCCACAAAGCCCTGGTGAGACCCCATGGAGCCCTGGTGAGACCCTATGGAGTCCTGGTGCTTGTGAGACCCCACAGAGCCCTGGTGAGACCAGGGCTCTGTGGGGTCTCGCCAGGGCTCTGTGGGGTCTCACCAAGGGACTGTTGGGTCTACAAAGGCTGGTGAGACCACACAAAGCTATGGTGGGAGCCCTAGGGGGAGAACCTACGGAGCCCTGGTGCTGGTGAGACCCCACATCGCCCTGGAGAGACCCCACAGAGCCCTGGGGAGATCAGGGCTCTGTAGGGTCTTGCCAGGGCTCTGTGGGGTCTTGCCAGGGCTCTGTGGGGTCTACAAAGGCTAGTGAGACCCCACAAAGCCATGGTGGGAGCCCTGGGGAGACCCCACATCGCCCTGGTGAGACCCCACAGAGCCCTGGGGAGACCAGGGCTCTGTGGGGTCTCACCAGGGCTCTGTGGGTCTAACAAGGCTGGTTAGACGCCACAGCGCCCTGGTGAGACCTCACAGAGCCCTGCTACCCTGGTGAGGCCCCCTCAAAGCCTTGGTGAGAACCCACAGAGCCCTGGATTAACCAGGGCTCTGTGGGGTCTCAGCAGGGCTCTTTGTTGTCTCACCAGGGCCCTTAGGGCAATGTGGGGGTCTCGCCAGCCTGGTTAGACCCATCAGAGTCCTGGTGAGATCCCCCGTTGCCCTGGTTAAACTAGGGCTCTGTAGGGTCTCACCAGCACCAGGGCTCCATAGGGTCCCACCAGGGCTCCCACCATGGCTATGTGCGGTTTCACCAGTCTGGTGAGACGCCCCAGGGCCCTGCATGGTGAGACAGCAAAGAGCCCTGCTGAGACACCACAGAGCCCTAGTTAAACCAGGGCTCTGTGGGTTCTCACCAAGGCTTTGAGGGGACCTCACCAGGGTAGCAGTGCTCTGTGAGGTCTCACCAGGGTGCTGTGGCATCTTGCTAGACCCCACAGAGCCCTGGTGAGACCCCACAGAGCCCTGGAGAGAGCCCTACTTTAACCAGGGCTCTGAGGGGTCTCACCAAGCTGGTGAGACCCTACACAGCCCTGGGTTATTCAGGGCTTTGTGGGGTCTCACCGGGGCTCTTTGGGGGGATCTGTGGGGTCTCACCAGCCTGGTTAAACCCCACAGAGCCCTGGTGAGACCCCACAGGCCTGAGTGGGGCCTCATGTTTAGGTTTCGCCTAAGGCTTCACAAGTCCTCCTTTAGAAATCAGAGCCCCCTTTCTAATCAGAGTTTCCACTTTATCACAGCCCCGCTACCACACAATTTTGAGGCATCCCTGTGGAGACCAGAAGGCACGGCACCCTGGTTGAGAAAGGCTGTTATAGTGTGTGTAAACTCATGTTAATCAGTTTGTCCACATGAGAAGCAAATTCAACTATTTAAACAAAGTCTATAGAACGCATTATAAAAATATTGTGAAAAACCTTTCCTGTACATCATGGTCACATGACCTCCCCAGCTTGCTTCACACTGCACTGTACTGTGCGATCGCTGGGTGGAGCTAAGAGGTGGGCAGCGACACACAGTGATCAGGCATCAGGTTATATAACATAATAAATCACTATAATTTCACCTCGTGTGGCTAGTCGGGGAGAAGGAGGCCAATGTCACCCTGCTAGAGCCGCCCTGCAAGCCAATGAAAAGCTTCACATGAAGCGGCTTCCAAAGGAAAAGAGAGGAAGTACAGAGAGTCCTCACAGGGGGAAGTAGAGCATGCACACTGGCAGTGGCAACGCAGAAGACAGCGGATCAGCTGTAATAGCATTGCCGCTCTGAATGAGACAAGTCCAAAGAAATGACAGGTATAAGCAGATATTTACTAGAAAAGAACAGAACAATAAGGGAATAGTTGAGCACACATCATTTTAGAGAGAATGGGGTTGATTTCTCAAAGGCAAATAGGCTGTTCACTTTGCAAGGGAATGTGCACTTTGCAGAGAAAGTTAGTTAGTTTAGTGAATGAGGTTTACGTTTTGCTGACTTCCATTATCAAATCATTTGCAAGCAAAATACTGTTGGGGAGATTTATCAAAACTGTAGCAGAGAGAACCAGGAGCAGTTTCCCATATTAACCAATCAGCTTCTCTCTTCAGTTTGTTCAGTTAAGCTTTGAAAATGAAAAAGAGAAGCCGATGGGTTCCCATGCACAGCTGCTCCAGATTCTGTCTGCTCCAGTTTTGATAAATTTCCCTTCTGTTTGTTTTATTTTTCTTGCACGATTGGATTCTTTGAAAAGTGAACTTTTTTATCACATTTACTAAGCTAAGGGCAACTTCCCCAGCAAAGTGCAAAGTCCCTTGCAAAATTTGTCTATAGTAAATCAAGTCCATTGCAAAAAAGAATATTTTTGGTTTTACTGACACTTTAAGGAGATTTGGTAGAGTAGTACCACTACTGCACTGTTCTAAAAACATTACAAACTACAGAACACTACAAGGTAACGCTTTATGAGGCCCTAAGGATGAAATGGTTACTCCCGTATAACCTCTTACTACCTGCTCCCCGTAGAATCAATATCTCAAACTCAGTTTCCATATTGAACGCTCTGACACAGGGATTCTGATTATTTAACAGCCGTTCTCCCTTGTGGCTTTGACAAATGAACTAAATTATGATTTCCTAGATTTTATAAGGCAATTGACGCCTGTTTTTTTGCAGTGTTTTGTATTTCTGTTAACCACAACGGAGTTATATATAGATCACAATTGCATTCCTATGTTTATCTTGGTCATTCACAATCTGTTAGCAGTTTCTGCAGTCTCATTTGCCGAATGTAACTGCAAAACAATGAAAATATACAACATAAAGGGGGAGAATTATCCGCCAGTTGTTAAAACCTCCCATTGCAGTAAGGCAGTGATTCCTACGGCACCTCCCGTCTAACCCTTAGTCATTCCTATCTGTTCCAGCATCACATTAGATTGGCAACACCTAACATACTACATTCTGTTCATATAAAAATGATTGCTGGTTTATTTTGCACGGATTTCTCAGTGTAATTGTTACAGTTCTTAATACCATTGATCTTCCTCAAAACTGTATGTTAAAACATCTGCCTGCAAATATTCATCAGAATGAAAACCCATATTCTGGCACAGAGTATGACCAGTGCGCTTCTGACCTTGTACTGGAAATTCTTGCTTGCGCCATTGACTCTCATCAAGTCCAATTGTTCACAAATTGATTAAGCTAAAAACAGCCAAAGCACTTTGGGGGTAACACCACTCCCGCCTCACCAGGGCTTAGGATGTGTCACATACATAGATGGAGACTGAACTGAACAGGGATCGACCCTTGCACCACTTGTTCAACTCCCTTGGAGATGGTAACAGGAGGAAAGAGGACTCAGGGAAGCACGAGTGCCAATGTAGTGAACTGGGTAGGATTTGTGCCGGAGCTAGGGTGCGATGACCTGAAGACTGTGGCCGCAGGAATCGAACAGCAGACCGAAACGGCGGCGTGTAACTGAAAGCCGGAACTGGCACAAATGGTAAAAGCACGGTGCCAATGCCTGCAGAGTCAGACAGGGCTGAGTAGATATTCAGAATCGGAGTTGAGGTCACAGGCCAGCGTCATGCAAAGGAGAATCAGATACGAAGACAGGGTGCCAAATCGGTAATCAGAAGCAGAGTTGACATCATCAGCTGGAATCATATGCAGGTCAACAAAGTCACAGAAACAGGTCACAGGGAAACAGAAAGGAGATGAAGACCAGCAACTAGCTCAGGAATCACACTGGTTTTCATAGGCCATCTGGCACCAAGCATGCTAATGTGCACACGCACAACTGCTAACCTTTGCACACAAAAACTCGAGTGCACGTCTGCAAGCACATCCGCACACACAAACACCTGCACGTGCCCACGCGGCGGTCAATGGATGTTTGCCCAAAATCTTGTAAGCAGGATTGCTTACGCTCAAGCGCACAAACCTGCTCTGGTTTCTTGGTAAGTACCTTACAGGATGGGATAGGGTTTTGATTGGATTAAGATACTATAACCAAATGGATCTCTATAAAATGATAAAGAAAAATCCTAGAAACTTGCCTGCATTTGGACGATTTGAGTGAGCACAGCACCTCCTTAAAGGAGAACTATGAGATGAGTGATTTCCACTCACCTCATAGTTCTAAGCCGACCTGTGACAATGAGACTGTCACAGGTCGGCTCAGTAGATCGGGAGGTGAGGGAACACATACCGGGTTCCCTCACCTCTCGATCCTGTCACGGCTCTCTGCCGTGACAGGGGGAGGGGCTGGATTCGCTCCGATCTGCCAGCGCTGACTGGCGGAACGGACGGGGGAGGGGGCGGGTACAGCTGGCTCTGCCTCTAGATAGGCAGAGCCAGCTGTCACTCACGCAGCTGGGCGGATCCCGTCATCTACGTCGGGATCCGCTCCAGGTGCGGCGTCTCAGTATACCGCGAGCTGTAGCTCGCGGTATACTGAGCTTAGGGTAACGGGAGGACGCTAGTTTGTGTCCTCCCGTTACCCTAAGGAGAACTATGGGGAAAAACACTGACCCCCATAGTTCTCCTTTAATGTGTTCCTTTGGCTAGTCAACCTCAGCACTCCAGCTGTTTTGAAACTACAAGTCCCATGAGACATTGCAAGACTCTGACAGCTACAGGCATGACTCCCAGAGGCAGATGCACGATGGGACTTTTAGTTTCATCACAACTGGAGTGCCAATGTTGCCTACCCCTGCTGTAAATCATAGATAATGATATGGTCATTTTTAGACAGGAATAAAGAGAGGACAATTTACATGTAACACTTTTTCTTATCGATATACCCTTTCTATCTATGTTTGCACATTGGCTGAGCTTCCTGCATTGACTGCTGAAATAGAAGGAAAAGGATCGGGTAACTGAACCAAAACACTATTTTGGATTAATTTACTACAGGAAAATAAGTAATGCTCACTTTGCAAAGGATATCCAACCGCAAACGCTGTGTGAATGCAGCCTCAGACTTTGCCATGCTGTGTAGCAGGTATAGCTGAATCTAGGACTGGCTAGAGATTGACATAACCTTTAAAAGGTGAATCAGTTCCCTTATGTAGTTCAATTGTGTATTTAACCATTTGCCTGCAGCTCAGCTTTAATAAAATAACACTTCCAAAGAATCTTTATAGTCTTTGCGCATAATCAGGTAACAGCACATTAAACTAGAGTTATCGCTGTACTCTGAAAACCTAATCTGTCCTCATTCATGACATGGGGAGATTAAACACACATTTTTCAGCTCCGTACAGCACAATCCTCCTAACACCTCATTAAATAACAGCCTGATGCATTATCTTATCTGACGTATTACAAAGCTGGGGGAACCCTTTTCAACCCTTAGAATCAAAAAGAATTAAGCAATTAATCCTGGTGTTTTACACAGCCTAATGCTATAAGTACATTCCATTATCCGCTAAGAAAAAACACTGCTCCAATGTTTAGCTAAGCTCATAAACCCCACAGTAAATGAAAGCTACCATAAATGTATGTGTAATTATATATATATATATATATATACACACTATATTGCTATAAGTATTGGGACGCCTGCCTTTACATCCACATGAACTTTATTGGCATCCCAGTCTTAGTCTGTAGGGTTCAATATTGAGTTGGCCCACTCTTTGCAACTATAACAGCTTCGACTCTTCTGAGAAGGCTGTCCACAAGGTTTAGGAGTGTGTCTATGGGAATGTTTGACCATTCTTCCAGAACACATTTGTGAGGTCAGGTACTGATGTTGGACGAGAAGGCCGGGCTCGCAGTCTCCGCTCTAATTCACCCCAAAGGTGTTCTATCAGGTTGAGGTCAGGACTCTGTGCAAGCCAGTCAAGTTCCTCCACCCCAAACTCGCTCATCCATGTCTTTATGGACCTTGCTTTGTGCACTGGTGCGCAGTCATGTTGGAACAGGAAGGGGCCATCCCCAAACTGTTCCCAGAAAGTTGGGAGCATGAAATTGTCCAAAATGTCTTGGTATGCTAAAGCCTTAAGAGTTCCCTTCACTGGAACTAAGCCCAATCCCTGAAAAAAAACCCCACACCATATTCCCCCCTCCACCAAACTTTACACTTGGCATAATGCTGTCAGGCAAGTACCGTTCTCCTGGCAACTGCCAAACCCAGGCACGTCTATCAGATTGTTCAGTGGCGGCGTGCTTTACAACACTGCATCCGCCGCTTTGCATTGCACTTGGTGATGTAAGGCTTGGAAACCCATTCCATGAAGCTCTCTACGCACTGTTGTTGTGCCAATATGAGGGCCACACAAAATTTGGAGGTCTGTAGCTATTGACTCTGCAGAGTTGGCGACTTCAGCATACGTTGACCCCGCTCTGTCATTTTATGTGGCCTACCACTTCATGGCTGAGTTGCTGTTGTACCCAGTTGCTTCCACTTTGTTATAATATCAGTAACAGTTGACCGTGGAATATTTAGTAGCAAGGACATTTTACAGATGGACTTATTGCACAGGTGGTCATACTACGCTTGAATTCGCTGAGCTCCTGAGAGCGACCCATTCTTTCACAAATGTTTGTAGAAGCGTCTGCATGCCTAGGTGCTTGATTTTATACACCTGTGGCCATGGAGGCGATTGGAACACCCGAACCCAATGATTTGGAGGGTATCCCAATACTTTTGGCAATATAGTGTGTATATCATCTAAAAAAAATGAAAAATCAGACTCAACGCATTTATTGAACTGTGTGAAGCAGTGGTGGTCAACTAGGTAGATATTGTGTGGGGATCTCAATTGCTGCCCCTGACAACACCAAAGGGCCACGCGTTGAGGCTGATTTACTACAGAAGTTGAGACTCTTTACTCAGAAAACTTGAATATTCACTTCAGTTGTCTAATCATGTGAAAAGCATCTGCACAACTGGGTATGTAAACTGACTTGGAATTAGAGTGACACATGACTGGCTGATTGAAGTGAAGAGTCACAACATCTTTAGTAAATCAGCCTGTTCAAAAACTGGGGACATAGTGCAGGAAATGGTCAAAGACCATTGAGCATTCTGAGATAGGGATGAGCTCAGGTTTGGACTGAACCCGGTCCATACCTGAGCTACTCTGAACGCAGAAATGCCGTGGACCACCCCCAAATTAGCTGTGGGCTGGGCATTTCCAGCTTATCTGCAGCTGATTGGGTGGCAAAAGAAAGAGCTTTGGAGGAGTTCCTTCCATGTGAAGAGGATCTCAGGGTTGCACCAGGTTCAGTCCAAGCCTGAGCTAATCCCTGTTCTATAGTAGACTGTCAGAAATTGGAAAAAAAAAAGATAGGCCAGGCAGTCCAAATTTAAGGACATGCTCAGGGGCGTCACCCGAAACGGAGACCTGTTGAGACCCCGCCGTGACGTCATCGTGCACGCGCGGTCATCTCATTGATGCCTTCCGGCGGCCATCTTGGTGATGGACGCCGGCAGAGAGAGCAAATATTCACCCGTTGGGATGAGGTATGCTGCCGGGTCCCCTCTTCTCTCCTGACACTGTTGGGCTCTCAGTCCATGACCGAGTGCTCAACTTTTTAGAGGGGGTTTACACCAAAATGACTGTCATTTTGGTGTCACCCCCCCCCCCCCCAATGGTGTCACCCCGGTGCGGGCTGCACACACCTTGTGACGCCAATGGACAGGCCATAGGTGGACTGCTTGACTACCAAAGATCCTGGTTTCAGCATTCACTGCCACACTGTTTACAGCCTGAGATGCTAGTTCACACAGCATGCTGCCGGAAAGGTACAGGCAGCACACCATGATTTCCCCTATGGTACATCTAATAAAGGCCAGAACCGGAGCAGTCACTTGGTAAAGGCAAAAGCATTCGGCACAAGTTTTCTTTTTTTTTTCCTCTTCAATATTAGGATTACAGTAATATAGCAGGGTGGCAACATTAACATGTGATGGAACATGCGGGCCACAAATGTCAGCACTGATGATCAAATACGTGCTGCAATGCAATCAACGCTCAACAGATTATCAATCTTTTTTAGACCATGTCCAATCATAAAAATACCGATTGGCCGGGAAGCCGGCGTCATGCTCCCTCGTCATCTCATGAATCATAATATTAAGAAAGTGACCTTAAAGCATTAGTTTGTATTGCTTTAGAAAAAATGTGACCTGTCCCTTTAAGAAAAAGTATCGGTAATTGGTATCTGCGAGTACTTGATCAAAAGTATCGGTACTCGGTCTTAAAAAAGTGGTATCTTTGCATCCCTAATGGACACCCTAAATATGTGTTAAAAAGATAGGTTACCCTTTGTGTAAGTATCATCTGGTTATATTTTGAGGTTACCCTTTGTGTAAGTATTGGTATCTTTGCATCCCTAATGGACACCCTAAATATGTGTTAAAAAGATAGGTTACCCTTTGTGTAAGTATCATCTGGTTATATTTTGAGGTTACCCTTTGTGTAAGTATCATCTGGTTATATTTTGAGGTTACCCTTTGTGTAAGTATCATCTGGTTAAATTTTGAAACTAAAACACGGGCAGTAGCCATTACATACTATCAAATTAGGTACTTCCTATGTAAAAAAAGAGTTTTTGAGAGCACCACAGAGTTATATATTTTTCTTCCCCCTAGGCTAGCTACTTTCTGCTGCCCCCCAAGCACACAGCACCAAAACTAATTGATCAAGACTTGCTCAAGACTTGCTCTTGTTTTAATATTGTAAGATCTTGATTACAGAAGTTCAATCAAAACCAAATTAACACAATCACAACCAGTAACATGTCTCCAGACAACAAACGCAGCACTGACATACCAGAAACCTCAGCAGCGATAGCAAAATAACTTTATTAAAAAGAAGCACAAACATGTCCACGGAGACAGAACCAGCACCATACTGACCAGAGACCTCCACACAGACCTAATCAGTACTATACTAACCCAAGAAGGCACAAGTCCACAGAGACAGAACCAGCACCATACTGACACCAGAGACCTCCACACTGATCTAATCAGTACGTTACTAATCGAAGGAGAAACATGTCCACAGAGACAGAGCCAGCACCATACTGACACCAGAGACCTCCCCACTGATCTAATAAGTACTGTACTAACCGAAGGAGAAACATGTCCACAGAGACAGAGCCAGCACCATACTGACACCAGAGACCTCCACACTGATCTAATCAGTACTGTACTAACCGAAGGAGAAACATGTCCACAGAGACAGAGCCAGCACCATACTGACACCAGAGACCTCCCCACTGATCTAATCAGTACTGTACTAACCGGAGAAACATGTCCACAGAGACAGAGCCAGCACCATACTGATACCAGAGACCTCCCCACTGATCTAATCAGTACTATACTAACCGAAGAAGAAACATGTCCACAGAGACAGAGCCAGCACCGTACTGACACAACCGGAGACCGACACACAGACCCAATCAGTACTGTACTACCCAAAGCACAAACATGTCAGCAGAGACAAATTCAGTACTTTCCTCACACAAACAAAGCAACACGCCATTGCTAGGATTGCCTTTACACAGAACATTTGCTCACTGTTCACTGTATAGAACATACAAAACAACGCGGAGCAGTCTACAGTATGTGACACCAGCATGATGTGCAATGGTACAAATTATGTGAAAAACAGCATGGTGTATAGAACCCAGCAGTCATAGTTCATATTCTTGAACCAAGACACAAGGCAAGAAGGCAGTGCTCGCTGGGAGGAAAAAGCGACCCAGTATCTGTAGTCAGCAGAGGAACAATATGGGGGCTTTGCAGGGGACTGCGAAGAAAGGTTCTCCCCACCCTATAGTATCTGGGACACTTGGAATTAAAGGCTTCGTTCTCCTGGGTCCTGGGCTTCAACTAAAATCTTCACCTAGGAGGAAAAAAGGCTCAATTTAAATTGGTTACATTGGAATCAGCAGGCCAGAACACTTCCTTGCTGTGATTAAAAAATAGGCCAGTGGAGATATGCTGCTTATCTTATTTCTTTCAAAAAGAAAAATAGTTTTTTTCAGGGAGCTTTTTTTTTTAAACACATGGAAGAAAGGTGATGAGAAAAGTGACTAGGAAGCTATAGTCTGTTCCAATAATAAAGGTTAAAATCTGAAACACTCAATAGAAATGACATCTCTTTATTTATAACAAAACTCATGTTTTTTTAACAAAAATGTAATTTGTATTGTGTATGCTCTATGTAAGGATTATAAAAACGTCCTGGCATTTTCCAACCATCTTGTATGTAAACTGTGCTTGGAAGTGTGGTCAATCTAAAGATATCCCATATCATGAGATTTCTTATCTTCACGGAATGTGCTTCAAGAAGTGCTCCCCTCATTTTTCCAGTGGAGCATAATTTAAAAGCTTTTCTATCAGGTCCACATGAGCCAGAAGCATACGGCGACAGCAGTACCTCTTCAAGCCTAAAGCATCCAGTGCATCTCTGGAAAAGAGTGAAAAAAATAATTTACATATGGAACAACAGTGAGCAAACTGATGTTATACAAACAGGAACATGAAGATTCAAAGAGCCCTGGCACACCATGAACATAAGGTTGGGGAACGATGCAAATACTACACTAAATTCTTTGACATGTATACTGTTTTAATTTTGGATAGAAAGAGGAAGGCTTAGAATTCCTGGCAGGTTTTACTGCTATCTGGGACTCTATTAGAGAGATTCCCCTTCACGTTCTGTTCTGGGGACAATCTTTTACCTGGCAAGAAATAAAGAAAACCAGCCCCAGGGAAACAGACAGAATTACTTAAGAAACATTTTTAGTTACGTCTGTGTTGCTGTTAGACTTCTTCACTTCCTGTCTTGGAGATCACCTCCCATGGGCCCCCCCCACTGTGCCCTGCCCACAGTATGGGGGTAGGAGGAAGGAGACTTCCCTTTAATACTTCCAACCTTCCTTTGGAGCCATAAGAGTCAGTGAATGACACAGCAGAAATCAGGCTGCATGGTGTAGCACTGCCGACCAGACGAAGCCTTGTGGAACACTTCATGTTCATGACTGCTTGTGGCTTCGTCCCTCACCGCCAATTTATCCAAAACTAAAAAAAGGGTTTGGGATATAGACACACTTTAAAATGTTTTCCCAAATTCACAGGAAACTTACAGATGCCCTTTTAGTATGAGTTATACATTTGGTTCATCATTGGAATGGCTGCATGGCATCAGATGTCCAACACCAGTTGCAGAGTCTTCCACATCTGAGAATGGTAATAGTATCATCTGTATCATGCTGATGGACTGGGTCAAAACTAGAAGGACTGAGGTGCTTTTGGGGAGGGGGTTTGGGCAGAACGCACCATGAAGGGGATTTCAATGTTTTCACTGACATTCCTGAATATCTGACATAGCTATGGCCGATGCCTGTGTAGCTGCTGCCTTGCTTAAGAGTTTCCAGGCATCACATTAAAGCTTTTGCCAAAATTTTGCTCAGAGCTACAACCCCTGAACATTCTTCTGCAGCAATCCTGATGTGTTTTTTTATTTTTAATGAGGAAGGACAGATATTTAGCATAAAATGTTAAAATATTATCCATCTCATCATGGGGGGTAAGAATTTCCCTGCTAATAAAAACACAACTGTGAATAAACTATACGTACCCTTCAGTGTATTCAGCTTGCAGTAGTCCAAGATAAGCCTCCCACTTATTTCCAACAATCTTTCCACATGTGAAGCATCTGACTGGGATAATCATTTTGCTGAAGTCCTTAAGGGGAAACAGACAAGAAATTGGGTCGCAAGCCATGATAAGAAGCAGCTAAATAATAACAACTGCTCCTCTGAGACCTTACTGCGCTCTTGCTCTGGGCAATGCAGCCCTCAGGAGATAACTATGTTGAAATTATAATAGGTCAGTATACAAACTTGCTCATGGAACTATTTGTGTGCTTTCCAGGATACAGTTGTCAGCACTGGCATGATTAGAAAAAGCAAGAGTTTGGCTGTACAGACCGTTACATTCTGTAGCGAATAATATTTGTTTACCCATTACCAAGCACTGTAACAAAGGCCAGACAAAATATGTGGCCGATGTAATATTTAAGTGGAATTTAATAGTAACAAAGTGGAAAGATCTTCCACAAGCTGCTCCGGTAGACTAGCTGTGCTCTCCCCATTGTGGTCAATGGACTTCTGAGCTGGAGGTGTGTCATTCTAGCAGAGTAGTTCAGTGTAAGGAAAGGCGTCTTTTGGCATCGAGATTCACGTCAACAGGTTTGTTGCTTCAATATCACTCTTGCCAGAAAAAAAAAAAGTAACATCTTTTACAATTGAAATAACTTTGGATTTTCCTGTTTTCTATGGAATGACAAGGGTGAATGACACCAAGAATGCCCATAGAGTATAATGGGAAGAAAGATGGGCCTTGGAGTCGAGAACCATATGACACATCAAATAAATCTTTAGCAGGCATACTCTCCAACCACAGTAGCATTGATCTAAATTGAGATTAGGTGGGATTATCATTATTTTCTATGGAATGACAAGTGTGAATGACACCAAGAATGCCCATAGACTATAATGAAGCCAAACGGAATGCCCATAGACTATAATGGGAAGCAAAGTATCAGATATAAAATAATGATAATCCCACCTAATCTCAAATTAGAACAATGCTACTGTGCTTGAAGAGTATGCCTGCTAAAGATTTATTCCATGTGTCATATGGTTCTCATCTCCAAGGCCCATCCTTCTTCCCATTATAATCTATGGGCATTCCGTTTGGTTTCATTAAAGTCTATGGGCATTCTTGGTGTCATTCACACTTGTCATTCCATAGAAAATAATGATAATCCCACCTAATCTCAATTTAGATCAATGCTACTGTGATTGGAGAGTATGCCTGCTAAAGATTTTTTTTGATGTGTCATATGGTTCTCGACTCCAAGGCCCATCTTTCTTCCCATTATACTGTATGGGCATTATTGGTGTCATTCACCCTTTTCATTCCATAGAAAACAGGAAAATCCAAAGTTATTTCAATTGTAAAAGATGTTACTATACACGGGGAAGATCTGTGGTAAAGGATAACTTGATATCCTTGTGTAGGACCTAATCAGCTGCCAACGACACTCGCAGTGCCGCCACTGGTCGTTACAATCAACGTAACGCCGTACAAGCCCAAAACTTCCCGAGCCTCACCTCTCTCCGGTGACTCCGGTCCCAGCTCACGTTATTCGGAAGCGGTTTCACCTCACCACGTGACCTCCTCTCGCCCCTGCCAGACGTCGGTGTCTGCGCGGTCCCCCCTCTCCCAGGTCCTGCTGGGGGTGTCGCCGTGTAGTCCAGCGCCCTCTGTCTGCCGGGAGGGGAAGAGAGACGAGAGACGGCAGCGAGGGCAGCTGTGAGGGATGAGCAGAGGAGCGCAGGGAGTGAGGAGACAGACAGCTGCTACCAGGTACTTCTTCTCTGTCTACACTCTCCCTGCTAGTGTGTGTTTGTCATGTGTGTATTGTGTGTCATGTATGTTGTGTGTCATGCATGTGCTGAGTGTGGTACTGCACACAAGTCCCATCCTGCACGAATCAACAAGTTCACACTCCGGGAGCTCACTCTCCTCACAAGGTGCCCGGCGTTGCACACACGGCACTGACTAGGACATAAGACAGTTGGCAGGTTTTTGTGTTTTCTGTACAATTTGTGTAAAATGTTAGTGTAGTTTACTGAGGGTTCCCCAGTCATAGTAGTGCAGCTCCAACTATTCCTGTCATGTTTACATTGTATCACCTCATCCCTCTCACTGTGTCCTACATACAATCATTGCTGTGTGCATCACCAATCTATCCACACATGTTGGGGGCTTTAGCCATTAGCTTCCAATAAAAGCAGAAATGCCTGGTACTGACCAGCCCGCAGGAAACTGAGACAACAAATGTTTACAGCAAAACTCCAAACAAACACATGAAATACATAAACAACTCACTGCACACTTTACAATTATTATTATTATACAGGATTTATATAGCGCCAACAGTTTGTGCAGCGCTTTACAATATAAGGAAGACATTACAATCACAATATAATTCAAGACAAGATGGTAAGGAGGGCCCAGCCCCTGAGGGCTTACAATCTAAAAGGGAGGGTCAAGTGATATATGAGGAGGTAGCTGTGTGGGGATGAATTGTTTGAGAACGTGATGGTTGAGGTGGGATAAACTTCCTTGAAGAGATGAGTCTTTAGGGAACGCCTAAAGGCAGTCAGAGTGGTACAGCTGCTACCAGGTACTTCTTCTCTGTCTACACTCTCCCTGCTAGTGTGTGTTTGTCATGTGTGTATTGTGTGTCATGTATGTTGTGTGTCATGCATGTGCTGAGTGTGGTACTGCACACAAGTCCCATCCTGCACGAATCAACAAGTTCACACTCCGGGAGCTCACTCTCCTCACAAGGTGCCCGGCGTTGCACACACGGCACTGACTAGGACATAAGACAGTTGGCAGGTTTTTGTGTTTTCTGTACAATTTGTGTAAAATGTTAGTGTAGTTTACTGAGGGTTCCCCAGTCATAGTAGTGCAGCTCCAACTATTCCTGTCATGTTTACATTGTATCACCTCATCCCTCTCACTGTGTCCTACATACAATCATTGCTGTGTGCATCACCAATCTATCCACACATGTTGGGGGCTTTAGCCATTAGCTTCCAATAAAAGCAGAAATGCCTGGTACTGACCAGCCCGCAGGAAACTGAGACAACAAATGTTTACAGCAAAACTCCAAACAAACACATGAAATACATAAACAACTCACTGCACACTTTACAATTATTATTATTATACAGGATTTATATAGCGCCAACAGTTTGTGCAGCGCTTTACAATATAAGGAAGACATTACAATCACAATATAATTCAAGACAAGATGGTAAGGAGGGCCCAGCCCCTGAGGGCTTACAATCTAAAAGGGAGGGTCAAGTGATATATGAGGAGGTAGCTGTGTGGGGATGAATTGTTTGAGAACGTGATGGTTGAGGTGGGATAAACTTCCTTGAAGAGATGAGTCTTTAGGGAACGCCTAAAGGCAGTCAGAGTGGGAGATAGTCGGACAGGTTGGAGTAAAGAGTTCCAGAGAATGTGAGAGACTCTAGTGAAGTCCTGGAGGCGAGCATGGGAGGAGTTGACGAGGGAGCTAGAAAGCAGGAGGCCTTTGGAAGAGCAGAGGGGACGGTTGGGGTGATATTTTGAGACAAGGTTTGAGATATAGCCGGGGCCAGAGTTGTGGATGGCTTTGTAAGTGGTTGTTATTATTTAGAATTTTATCCTTTGGGCTCTTGGAAGCCAGTGCAGGGATTGACAGAGGGAGGCTGCAGATACTCAGCGGTTGGTTAGGCGAATTAATCTAGCAGCTGCATTCATGATAGACTGAAGGGGGATAGCCTGTGTAGAGGTAGGCCAATAAAGAGGGAGTTTCAATCCGATTGTACAATTTCCTGTAGCTCTACCAGCAACTATGTAGAACAGAAGGCTGTCAGATTGGATAGTGTAGGTAGGTGGTCACATTGCATCGATGTCTTCAATCTAAAGTTGGTTGTACGGTGGCCCGTTGTAAGGTGTACAGAGATGTTTTACCTGCCCGTATCTGTATTTCTGTCCATCCGGCCCTGAGCTGTACATAGACATAGAGCACAGCCCTGTTTGGCAGAACAGGAGACCTGATTTTTCTCTGCTGCATTTAAAGAACTCTGATTCGGATCTTATAAATGCATTCACGTACCCCAACTATTAACAGAAATGTATCTTATTTGTGTATCACTCGGCTGTAGATCTTTAAATTATCTCAGAATTCATGCTGACACTGTCCTTCCTTCTCCAAGTTCACTTCCATGATAGACTACAGACACCCCAACCTGAAAAAAACTCAGGGAGGTGCCCTCTCCCTCATTCTCGGGGGGG
>NW_017307138.1:218033-218440 GCF_000935625.1 Nanorana parkeri | reverse complement strand
GGGGGGGGGGGGGGGAGAGAGGGCACCTCTCTGAAATGATGGCAGATAGCAGAGGAGCTAATGATTCCCCTGCTATCTTTCTTTTTTATATTTTCACAGCGGCTGCCATCAGAATAAAAAAACAAAACAGCAGGGGAATGAATAGCAAGGATGCAATTGGTCATTTCAAATTGCAATAGCCAAAAGCAGGCTGGCTATTGCAGCCAGGGCCGGCCTTAGGGGTGTGCCAGCTGGGCGGCCGCACAGGGCGCCATGGCAACAAAGGCGCACGGCGGCCGACACAGCTCGTCCTTGGGGGCGGCTTCTCTCCTCCTCACCGACATGATGACAGCGCTCCCTCGTCCGTCCATCCGGGGTCGCAGGAGGGAGCGCTGCCTGCTGTCAGGATGGCCGAGCGGGAGAGAAGC
>NW_017307138.1:177239-215227 GCF_000935625.1 Nanorana parkeri | reverse complement strand
CCTCGTCCGTCCATCTAAGCAGGGGGGCGCAGGAGGGAGCGCTGCCTGCTGTCAGGATGGCGGAGCGGTGAGGGGGAGAGAAACCGCGTCCGCAGCTGTCAGGATGGCCGAGCGAGCGGGGAGGAAGTCAGAGCCGATGTCATCTCCCCGCCTCCAAGATGGTGGCACGCATTCACAGAACACGCCGGTGGCCAACATGGCCGCCGCACATTCTCAAACAAATTACTATGCGCCTGAATACATTTTTCGTATATTTGGACATATAGTAATTCATTAATTTACACTTAGTCTGGGTTTTATGTTCTGCTTTTTATTTTTACTTTTCTAGATATACTTACTTGAAAAAAGAGGTCCGCATGACAGCCTGACACTTTATTTTTATAGATTCTATTGTAGTTTGACATTTATTGTTTGCCTTCTGTTGTTTTATTTGATAAGAATACTTATATTGTGCCTACAAGTTTAATACCTTTGAATAAAAGTTGTATTTTTATCATACTTTTTAATAGATTTTTGTTAGCGGCTTAACAAAATAGGAGTCTTTAAATGGTGCGGCTATTGGGGGAAATGGGTGTGGTTACTGGGGGTGTGGCCACTTAGGGGTGTGGTCATTGAGGGGCGCTGCAAAGCTTTCTCGCCCAGGGCGCCTAAAGGCCGGCCCAGATTGCACCTGCCGACTGCTGCTGTCAATCAGCAGAGGAGGACCTGAAGGGGAACTCTTATTGTATCCGCTTCCACTGAGCTCTGACTCACCTCCTGATCTCATTACTAGACAGCCTGCTCCGGTCTATAACCGTGCAATGCAGGGAGAAATTAACTGTGTTCTACCCTCTGCCCCGTGTGATCTCACCGGTGACTGTAGTCCTGTCCGGATGATTGTGTCCCCATCCTCCTATGTGCAGCATTCCTCCTCGGATACAACAGACATCCTAACATTTTATCCCAGAAAGGGTAACTCTGCTAGATAGAGTAGAGTAAACCATTCCGGGATAAAATGTTTCTCTTCCGGGTGTCAGGGAGCTGCTATCTTATAACTGGAGACTCTCGGTACGTCTAGGAGACTTGGGATGTCAGGGACTACAACCTCACATTTAGCTCACTCATTTGTATTGAGATTTTAGTCCATCATGGGAGCGAGCTTGGAGCGGTGACTACTTTACAACACACACAGGGACCATGGGGAACAAAAGTAGCCACCCTCCAGAAGGAAGGACAGTGTCAGCACCAATTGAGAGATGATTTGAGGATCTACAGCCGAGTGATACAAAAATAAGATACATTTTTTGTTAATAGTTAAGGTACTTGAATACATTTATAGGATTTAACTCCTGAGTTTAGTGTGCGACTTAATGACCAAGGACAAATGTGGGTCCTGAGGTTACACAGGTTGAGAACCACTGCCTTAAAGTAACACTTAAAGGTCTTGTCCCTCCCCCAGCCTGTGATTGGACAGTGACAGGAGAAGCAGCAGACTGATGAGATCATTCCTCTGTCAAGTGCACTGTGGCACAACAGATTGGTTCCTTGTGCTGCTTCTCCCTCCTCTGCTCTGAGCTCTGCTGCACAGGGGATTTCCAGAGGCTATCATGATAAATTCAGGTACTTACACTGTTTGGATGTTAAAAAACTACATTTATTGATGTATGAACACAGAAGTTGAAAGTGAAAGGTGAGACTTTGCCATAATCTGCAAATATGCATGTCATACTGAATGTGCAAGTGTGTCCTCCTCCAGCGCTGACTGATCCAAGCTGCCAATAACTACTTTGTTCCCTGTTGCCAGCACCATCGGCTCTGCTACTACTTCCAGGTCCCCCATCACCCTTGTCTGTCATTGGATCGCCTCTGATGACATAAATCCTAAGCATGCGCACAGGAGTTACATTGGTCCTGGCACCCTGCTCCATTTCCGGTAGGAGAAGGAGTGTACACTGGGGCATGCGCTGTACAGTGTACACAAATAATTACACTCCAAGAGGCCAGAAGCAGACATTTTTGTAGCAGATTTGTATTTTTTTAAGTTCCCTCCTGCTTTGATTAATTATTTTATGTGTTTTTGTCCGGCTGGAGTTGAACTTTGAACATGTCAGTAGAAATCAATATAAATCGCTGTAATGGAATTCAAATTAAATTTTTAGTAAATTTCAGTCACTTGATTGATCAAAACCACATGTGGCAGATTGCTGTGGACTTCCATTTCTTGCAATCTTTCTTAAGGGCTCCTTCACACTTTTGCATGCGTTAAAGTAGGTGTTTTTGTGCGTTGACATGTGATGCATTAAAGAAGAACTCCAGTTATTTTTCAAATTAACCCTTGTAGTGGTGCTGCAGTGGTTAACTACTTGCCATGGTATAGGGACGGTAATAAAGAATACACACTCGCCAGCCACTTTATTAGGTACACCTGTTCAATTGCTTGGTAACACAAATTGCTAATCAGCCAATCACATGGCAGCAACTCAATGCATTTAGGTATCTAAAAGTGGTGAAGACGACTTGCTGAAGTCAGAATGCAGAAGAAAGGGGATTTAAGTGGCTTTTAGGGCTTGTTCACACCAAGGGCGTTCCAGGAGCAGAGCAGTTACAGACCGGATCAAAACTGCGTCCAATGTATTCCAATGGTATTTTGGGCTCTAGTTCACACCGCAGCGTTCAGTTCCAGAGCATGTAAAAAAACTGCAGCAAGCCCTATTTTACCTGGTCTGGAACGCATTCAAATGCATCAAAAATGCATGCAAACACCCTGGAACGCACTGAAAGCCCATTTTAAACAAAAATAACACGGAGAGCATCAAAAACGTGGCAAAAAAACGCGGCATAACACACTGCACTGCGTGTGCAGAAACTCATGCAGATCTGGTCTACATTTGGTGTGAACAAGCCCTCAACGTGGCATGGTTGTTGGTGCCAGGTAGGCTGGTATGAGTATTCTTTTATCCGATTAACCGATTAATCGAACTTAATAATCGGCTAACTAATCGATTTTGAAAATAATCGTTAGCTGCAGCTCTAGTCTGGTCTGAAAAAGAGAAAATATCCAGTGAGCCTTGTTGATGTCAGACGAGAATGGGCAGACTGGTCGAGATGATAGAAAGGCAAGAGTACCTCAAATAACCACTCGTTACATGCGAGGTATGCAGAATACCATCTCTGAACGCACAACACACCCAACCTTGAAGCAGATGGGCTACAGCAGCAAAAGACCACACCGGGTGCCACTCCTGTCAGCTAAGAACAGGACATGGAGGATACAATTCGCACAGGCTCACCACAATTGGACAATAGAAGATTGGAACAACGTTGCCTGGTCTGATGAGTCTCGATTTCAGCTGCGACATTCAGATGCTCGGGTCAGAATTTGGCAGAAACAACATGAAAGCATGGATCCATCCTGCCTTGTATCAACGGATCAGACTGGTGGTTTAATGGTGTAAACAACACGGCCTACCTGAGCATTGTTGCTGATCATGTCCATCCCCTTATGACTACAGTGTACACAAGTTCCGATGGCTACTTCCAGCAGGATAATGTGCCATATCACAAAGCTCATATCATCTCAAATGAAGAATGTTTCCTGAACATGGCCTCCACAGTGACCAGATCCCAATCCAATAGAGCACCTTTGGGATGTGGTGGAGTGAGAGATTTGCATCATGGATGTGCAGCCGACAAATCAGCAACTGCGTGATGCTATCATGTCATTATGGACCAAAATCTCTGAGGAATGTTTCCATCACCTTGTTAAATCTATGCCACAAAGAATTAAGGCAGTTCTGAAGGCAAAAGGGGGTCCAACCTGGTATTAGCAAGGTGTACCTAATAAAGGGGCTGGTGAGTGTATACTCACCTGATCCCTAGTCCCACCTAGCTGCTAGACCACTAGGCTCTTCTCCCCTGGGCTCCAGCATTTTAAGGACCCGTGACATCATCACATCTAATGCAGAACCGTTAGAGGACGCAGAGGAATATTCTGCAGCTGGAGTGCAGGGAGAGAGAGGTGAGCGGTCACTGCTGCAGGAGCGAGGATCAGGTGAGTATATTGTCAGTATTTTTGCCCCTAGACCAAAACAAACACTTAACCCTTCCGTGGTGGGGGAGGGTGTGGGATAGGGGTAACCCCACTGCAAGGGTTAAGTTGAAAAAAAACAGGAGTTTTTCTATAAGGCAGCCCAAAAACATTCCTGCAACATTTTTAGCAATGCAGTGCACCACAATGTGTTGTGCTATCATGCTGGTGTGTTGGCAGCTACTGTATAATTACGCTGCAGTGACATTCTAAATAAATGAAACTGCATCACGCATAGTACCGTGTTTAAACATTGCATTGTGGAATGGCAGTGCTGAGCACCAGTGTGAAGCCAGACGTGAATCAAAAGCGGCTTTAAGAAGTTGTTAGAAAACAAGTTGCTATAAAATTGTGTTTATGTCCAGGATGAGTGCTTGTTTACTTATACCCCTCGCACACTGACAGGTGGAAGAATTACTGATTCCTTTTCTGAACATGATGTTAAAGGAGATCTAAAAGGCACACATCGAACCTTTCCTCATTTCAAGAGAGTATAGCTAACCGTTCTGTTACTCTTCATAAAATAGGTTTTCTCTGGAAGGGTCAACAGGTTGTTTTAAGGACTAGTAATATAATAAATAACAAGTATGATAGAAGACAGTGCAAAAGTATGCCACAACACATATGCCATTTTAACCTCCCTGGCGGTATTCCCGAGTGTGGCTCGGGGTTAATTTTCAGTACCAAAAGCGGTAACCCCGAGCCACACTCGGGATTGTGCAAAAGTGTCACTTACCTTGTCCCTGCGAGCCCGCGGTGTCCTCTGCTGTGTGTGCTCGACCATGCCGGCATTCGGGCTTTCAGTTTCGTTTTCGGGCGTCACCGTGGGGGGCAGAGCTGGCGGCAAATTCAAAAGTGCAAACATGACATTTACACAGAATACACACAATAATCTGCTATAATTGCATATATTTATCAAACTATTTCACTTCAATTTTGTCCCTAGAGCTGTGTCCAGTGCCCTGCCTGCACTTTTACTGTACTGTACTCTATTGACTGTGGTACGGATCAGGCAGCGCCCCCAGAATTCCCATTTACTGGACCATTTTTTTTTATTATTATATTATAATTTTATATAATTATTTATTATAATTTATGATTTCGTGTTTCAAACTTTATCATACCCGGGATGTCTACTGGACTCTTGTTTGGACAGATTTAGGTGAGTTATTCCTAAGATTTACTAAGAATTACAGGCCTACAATATAAAACAACAAATTGCCATGAAAAACAATGTACCGCTTTGGAATGCTAAAATCCTGCATACTCATACCGCCAGGGAGGTTAAAGTGTCCATAGATGTACTTTAACCACTTCAAGACCAGGTGTTTAGATCCCCTTCCTGGGCAGGCCATTTTTCAGTGTTCAGCGCTGCGATACTTTCGCCGTGCGGCGCGCGCATGGGGGCGTGTCTGAGCGGACGTCTAAAGACGCCCGCTCAGATCTAGAGAGCTCCTGGCCGGCCGTTTTTTTACTACGGCCGGCCCGGAGGCAGTTAAAGATCTGAGATGACAGAGAGTAAATATCTATAAAGGAGATTATTTATATATTTGCAGGCTAACAAACCGAGATTTTCTGCAGAATAGTAAAATGTAAACAGATGTGCTTTATAAATGGAACTTATATAAGAAGGAAATTCTCAAAGATCAGAGATCTGGTGGTTTAAGTGAGTTCATATCCACGAGCGCTCATGTTAAACGCAGTGTTTTTCCATTCGAACGCATGCAGCTGCTTTTGAATGAAAAGCGTAGCTTTGGACAGGAAAAGACTGACAGGTTTATTCACAAAAGGGTGAAGATTTTGGAGAAGGAAGGAGAAGTGAGCAATCTAGGACAACATAGCTGAACTGCAAAGTGAGCTGAATAGGAGAATTTTTCCAAATCGGCTATGTTGTCCTAGATTGTTCCCTCCTGCCTTCTCCAAACTCTTCACCCTTTTGTGAATAACCCTGTCAATTTTAACCTGCTTTGACTGCAGTTCAAGTGCACCTCAATAAGACATCCTGGGTCCACAAAAATGCATCTCAGTACAATGTAATGCAACACAAATGCAACTCCAATACACATGTACTGCTCCTCTAATGTAAATGGGATGTTGCTGACCTGCATTTGATAATCGTTCCAAATCAGCCCTACTCACTCAGGCTCCATTCACAGATGGCATTTGCAGAAAACCGCATGGCACGAAAGCACGCATTTTTTACATAATGCGCGGATTCTGCGCTTTTGTGGCTATTACTACATTACTACTTTGCGGGATGCACGGTTTCGAACCACGCGGATCCTGCAACAGTCTCAACAATGTACATTGGAATGTTTTTTTTTATTTTTTTATTTACCTCTTATGCGTGAAAGGAGCCTCAAGCTACCACTGAAGCTGCCAGTATGACAATGCATTTGGACACCGATGGAAAAAAAAAGCTGACGTGTTATAACCCCCCTTACTGTCCAAAACAAACAAAAATTTAGTTTTGGCTTCAGTTCCACTTAAAGTAGACGCAACCACTCAATGACCGCTCGGATCACAGCTATTTATGAGGGCCCTGGCCGCCAGAGTGTGTTATCTCAGGGTCATTTTAAAATAGCACTGTAGAATTACATGCCCACCTTCATCCATTTCTTTTACAATACAGCAGTTTGGAGATTAAGGAATAAAACATGTGGAAATGTGTATGTATTGCAGAGATGTACTGCATGTTTTTTCTTTTTTATTATTATTAATATTTTACCTTGATACATGTTGTAAATAATTTGCCTGAATATTTGTCAGCAGATTTATCTGATCTGCTGAGAATAAAGTCAATTGGGGGCCCAAGCAATTGTGGTGTATGAAATGTTTGATACCCTGCAGACTGGAAACATTTCCATGCAGAAATTGAGACAGATAAAAAGATTTGCAGTTCACAATTTCTCCTGCTTGTAAATTGATTCAGTAGTCACTATCTAAGAGCATAATAAAGAGGCATGATACGTGTTTCTGTTGTGCACTGAGGCCCACGTCCTGTACACAAGCATTTCTCTGTCATGACACCCTTTAAAAGTATGCAAAATCTATAGGCACCCCAGTCTAAAATGTAACAAATATAAATGTAAAAAACGAAGTTTGGCCCCTCCAAAATTAATACTAGACACTTATCCGAGATCGGGGTCTGGTATTTTCTTTTTAAGAGGGAACCTACGAAAAGACACACAAAAAAATTGTGGTTCCCCTTCACATCGGAGCCCTCCTCCTTTCACATCTGAAGCCCCCCTTCACATCAGTAACCCCACCTCCTTTCACATTAAAGTCCCCCTCATTCACATCTGACCCTCTTCATATTAGGAGGCGTACCATCACATCATGAGTCACACTTGAGGCAGTATGGCAGCGTGCAGGAGGTGGAGCAGGTCTAGACAGAGGTGAACTTCCGTCATTTTCTGAATGGATTGCACCCTCCCTGAATTGGCGTCATTCACTTCCTGGTGCAGGCAGCTGGTGAAATGTTCATTTAGGTCTAGGGTACCTGGAAAATGTGTTTTGTTGATCCCTGATCTAGCAGGGCCCCTTCAGGCTACAAGACCTGCACCCACAGCCTAGGGAGGGAACGTAGGAGGGACAAGGTTAGCGCTGACGGTCAGGGGAGTGAGGATTGGGTAAATAAAACTGTTTTTCCTAATATCCTAGATCTGAGTAAGCATTTAACTCTTGCAGTACAGGGGCAGCCCCACTGCAAGGGAAGTTTTGTGTTTTCCACAGAGATAGGCTTTAACCATTTCAGCACTTGCAACTCCACATGGAATAAACTATTTTCACATTTCAGCTATAAGCCTCTTGATTTGGCAATCATTTTATTACTACCTAAGTATCATGATATAAATGGTATGAAGCATGATACCAAAGTGATAGGTATACAAAATAAACAAAGAGGTATAAAGTGTCTGGAGGAAGGATATCATTCCAGATAATGAGGTTAACTATGAGTTAAAGCTCAACTCTAGGCAGATATAAAACATACAACAATTAACGCAGTTGTGTATTCATTAAGAAATAAATAAAATGTATTTTTAAATGTAGGTAGCATGAGTACCTGAATTTGACTTGAGATCAGCCTCCCGTAGTATACTGTACAGCAACCCTCAGATTGGAAAGGTGGGTAGGAGCCATTCAGGTATGCTGACAAGGAACATTCTAACAGGAGGAGAGAGTTGTGTGAACAAAGGGGTTACCTGCTGCTGCGTCTTTTTGTCTAATCACAGGCCGGGGTGGATGAAAAGTAACATCAGCTTTTTTGCTTAAATGTATTTAAAAAAAAAAAAAAGCTGGTCATCAGCTAACCGTAAAGTCTGGCAGGGTTGTATAAATCTCAGGACGGAATGTCAGTATTGAAAGACCTACAAATACTTTTGTAAGGTAAAATAGCACCATTATATGCTTTTCAACTGTTCACAGGGGTGGCCAAGGGGCGGTAAAAACAGGCATTTGATGCACGCCCCTTGTCCCCCCTCTTAAAAGTTAGGATTGGGACTGCTCATGCTTGTACAGATACAGCAGGTTTGGCACACACAACCATTGCAATCAGTAGAACTATGCCCCAGTTATGTGGGCATGCGGTTGTGATGCCCTATTCCAATAGAAAATCCCCACTGGAATTAAAAAAAAGGGAGAAAAAAAACAGCATTTAGAAGGCGGCATTGTCACCTTCTGGATGCCGGTCTGCCCTCTGCCCCATGGAATCTGTTTTCAGACGGGCAGTGAAGCCTTGCCCCTTTCTGAGCAAAGCCTTAATCAAGGATTAAACAGAAAATAATTTCAATACTTGTTTTTTTAGTTTGGCAAATTCCTGTTCCTGAAGTGATAAACCAGATTACAGGAAAAACAAAACTGCCATCTGCATATGATAGCTACAACTAATTACATTGTATCAAAATGGTTACACTGTATCTATCAATGCTCATGGTGATTACTGTAGCAAGAGCTGCTTCCAGCAGAGACCTTGCTTGTCAAACTGACAGTGAGCCCAGCAGGGGAGTGTGCACAGTGGAGGATTGTAGGACCTACTAGGCACATCCAGTGGGCTTCACTTCATTGAAATTCTGCAGAAAGTCCTCGGTTCATCCTTGGTCAGACATGTAAATACATATTTCCAGGGCCCAAACATTGTAATCGGGTCCAACCACTGATTGTCCCCATCCCCTTATTCCTGTGAAATCTCAGCTGGACATTGCATTTTCACCCCTAATAACAAACCGCTTTTTTTTGTCTGGGGATCAATGGTCTATATTACTGTATACCTCTTACTTACTGGTGGCCTAAAGGTGCTCGTACACCTTGCGATGATGTTTTTCGTACGATAATCGAACCATGTTCGATTTCCATACAACTGCCCCATCATGCAGAGACAAACCCCCCGTGCGAAAATCATTCGACAGGCACAGCAAACCAATGAATAGCCTATGTGTCTTTCGTTTAGCGCATGTGCTCTGCGCCTTGGCCACTTTTTGACGAACGATCACAACACTCACTGTGCGATTTTTTTTTTCGTACGACTCGCAAAAAGTTTTCTAGCGTGCTTGAAAGACAAGAGTCAAAGGTTGTACAGTGATTGAGGTTGTGCACTTCTCATCAACTGTGCGATTATCGGACGAAAATGCTATCGCGGATGACAATCGTGTGATAATCGCAAGGTGTGTGGGCACCTTAAAGTATCCCATCCTAACATTAACAATATGATTATCAAAATGTTTCTTCTGTATGGGAACTATTGTAGCTTTTAACTCAAACAGTTCAAAAATGTACTTTTTATTTAGCTTTTTGTCCCTTTTTATAAAAGTAGGTTTTTTAGGTACAAAACATGGTGAACAAATAAATGAAGGCTTTTAGGAATTGGGGGTTAAACAGAAATGTTTATACATTGTAACAATATTGCAACAAAACTCTCAAAACACTACTGCAGAGCATATAGGAGGCCTGTTCATACCAGGACGCTATATGCCCCAACACGCAAAGGTTGTGGCACTTTGAGTTAGCCAGCCTATTCAAAATGACTGGGCTGTAATGCATATCAAAGTATAAAAATTGTGGTCCAGCTACATTTCATTTTAGCACACCACCGCGCACGTTGAGGGGGATTTATCAAAACTGAAACAGATATTTTTTAATTTCGTGTTTCAAACTTTATCATACCTGGGATGTCTACTGGACTCTTGTTTGGACAGATTTAGGTGAGTTATTCCTAAGATTTACTAAGAATTACAAGCCTACAATATAAAACAACAAATTTCCATGAAAAACAATGTACCGCTTTTGGCACAAAATTCCTGACATAATCATACCGCCAGGGAGATTAAAAGAGATTTTTTTATTTTCTATTAACCTTTTTCTTTCTTAACTTTATTGCTCTCACAAAGGGGTAATAATTTGAAGTCAGCTTAACTTAATTTTCTATGGGAAGTGAATTTTCTCTTAGCTTAGCAAATGAGGTGAAGTTGTATTGACTTCAATCATCCAATCCTGTAATCATGTGTTAGCAAACATTCTGTTTTTTTATTTTTCCTTGTGCATGATTTGCAAAGTGTATCATTATTTCACCTCATTCACTAAGATAAGTGAAAATTTATTTTGAAATTGAACATGCACTTCTTCAGTAAATCAGGATCATTGTGTATTTTCTCTGCTGCTTGCAGTTGCATGTCTTCTGATTTGTGTCTAAATCTATACACTGATTTTTGAGTATGTAGTCTTGTGATTACAGTTGTTAAGTATCAATTGTAAAAAACTAAAAACAATATTGAAATAAAATTATATATCATGTAGCTCCAGTCACCACCAGCTAATCACCACCCTCCCCTTGTAACTGCCCAACATCAGACCTCTGTTTCACCTTTTGCACCTTCTGTATCTGATGGATTGTAGTACTACATTGGTGTATACATCAAAATCAATGGGCTGCCTGACATTCTTCCAATCTATGCGTAGCAAATTATAGTTAATTTATGGGGCGCTTGCTCAGCACTGCAACCTTTGGCCACAAAAATAGAGATAAACAAAATCCAAATGCACACCAGTAGCTTGAACATGGGGGGAATGGCCGAATACATACATGGAACATATCCTATTTGCTTGGAGATTCAATTTCATCTAAACCTTTCTAGCAGTCTAGAAATGTAGCGGTCTACTACCTTTTGTTAGTGATATCAGATTTTCCTGCTTGTAATGCAGGATACACATTCTAATGTGGGCACCTTTCAAAGAGAATATAATCACTTCTTGTGTAGAAAAACCTAAAGCAGAATTCTGGGCAAAAATGTTCTTCCGCCACAATGCAAGGTGCTTGCTTTTGTCTAGCTACTAAAGAAAAAGTTATACTCTCTTGATCCTCGGAGCTGGTTTGCTCTTAGACCGGTCCCTGGAGCCTCTCTCCCCCTCCGCTGCAGCGGTCTAAGGATACTTGACTAATCACGTTCTATACACAGTGTATTGGACATGAGGATGCTGAGAGACATACCATTGCTGCAACAGAAAAGGAGACAGGGACTGGAGTACCAGCCAGCTGGCTCTGTGGTTCAGGTGAGTATAACTTTAGCACCTAGACAAAAAAACAAGCATTTAACTCTTGCAGTGCGGGGGTAGTGTGTAGAGTTCTCTAACCCAGACAGAATAGATTTTGGAAGCTAAGTATCTCAATAAAATGTAAAAAAATCATTGTGTATACATTTTTGGCTTGTTTTCCACACAGTCACATGATCAGACTCTAAATGGCAGAGACTGCTTGCCAATCAGTAGCGTCCGCCGACATCACATATTGAAGTGGCTCTTTTGCTCGACGAATAAAGCTTTAGCATCAGGAGCCGTTGTGACACAAGCAGTAGAGGGCTGGACAAGGCACGCGTCACCAGCAGTCTGACTACCGGCTTACAGGTGCAATGATCTGTAGTTCCCAAAGAAGGAGGAACGCAATCTGATTCAGTGCCCAGTGTGGTCAGAAATAAATGGGAAGCATGTCTTTATGGAGGGGAATAGTAGGGTCACCAAGTATTTACCAGGCTTTACTTTTGTTACATAAGAATGTATATTGTGAAGGACAAAGGAAAGTAGTTTCCAAGTACTGAAATTAGGGCTAACATACAACTAACAGCCAGATTCAAATCAATTGATGATACAGCAAGTAGCAAGAGAGGAAATTACACAGCACAGATTCAGGAAACAGACCCATCCATTCCACGTTTGAGGAGCTCTATAACATCTGCCTATAGTGGGTTTCATGGAGCTCAGATTTAGACAAAATGAGTGGCTTGAGGGCTTGTTCACACCAAGTGCGGAGCAGATGCAGAGTAGAGCAGTTACAGAATACATCAAAAATGCATCGCTTC
Source organism: Nanorana parkeri (assembly GCF_000935625.1). Classification (NCBI taxonomy): domain Eukaryota; kingdom Metazoa; phylum Chordata; class Amphibia; order Anura; family Dicroglossidae; genus Nanorana; species Nanorana parkeri. The sequence goes on along the minus strand of NW_017307138.1, from coordinate 202,813 downwards.
TCGGGCTTTTGGCTAAGATAAAGTGTAGTATCTGTTCTTATCAGTTGTCGGTGGAAGAACGACACCACTCCTTTTCAGGGTATTAGGATGGTGGCTTAGTATTTACCGGCGTAATTGGTGGGTGTCAGATGGGGTACAGTTCCTCCCGGTTAGATTCTGGCCCAGTGATGCTGGGCTTGTCACCGGTGGTAGGGATGGACCCCGGACGGCACTACCTTCTGATGGGAATGGCTGCGAAGCTTGGTTGAGGCTAGAGGGTTGGGAGGCGGCAGAGCCCGCGGTGTTGTGCCCCCTGGGGGTGGCGTCCCAGGGGTGCTCAGAAAGTCACTTGGGTGTGGGAGACCCACTTTGACTCACTGTGCACTTGGTCACACACCACCTTGCAATTTCTGCACAACGCCTCTTGGACAGGCCTTGTGGCTAGTCCGGGGCAATTTTTTAGCACCCGGCCCCTAGGGCCTGTCAGCGTGGTGCACCTCATGCACGATTGGCACATTTTTGTGTTTTTGTAAATTTTGACCCACAGATTGCTTAGGGTGCAGGTTCCTTCGGGGCCTATTCCCGATGCTGGGGAGGAGGTTCTGTGCCCTAATATAGGGTTCTCTGCCTCCTCCCGAACCAGGGAGTCTCTCTTCGGGAGCGCTCCCTACCTAGTACTGGGTGGGACCTGTTTTGGCAGGTCCCCGAAGGATCGGGGTCCGCCAGTCTCCGGGCTGGTGGACCAAAGTATCTCAACCCCTGTCAGGAGCCTTGCGCCCCGGGGGGTCGGGAATTCGAGGTCCCTTCTTTATTGAAGGACCAAGCACCCTTGTGCACGTTTTTGTGTGCTGTGATTTCACGGTTCACTTTTTTTGTTCACAGGGGGAAGTTTGTTTTATGATGCACAGCCACGGGCTCTTAGAAAAAAAAAAAAAATCTGTTCTTATCAGTTGTCAGGAACTGAAAGTCTGCTGTCGCCTAGGAAGGGTGGATGGACAGACCAGTAGGTTCCTGGCGTTATTGGTAGGGAGCCGGATGAGGTTCCAGGCCCCGGAGTTTTCGACCCTAGTTAATGGGTGGGCTCCAGTGGAGGGATCTCTGAAGGTGAACTATCTCCTGATGGGAATGGATACGAAGCTTGGTCAAGGCTAGAGGGTTCGGGGGCGGCAGAAGCCCGTGGTGTTGTGCCCCCTGGGGGTGGCGTCCCAGGGGTGCTCAGGTAGTCACTTGGGTGTGGGACCCCACATTGACTCACTTGATCACTCGGTCACACACCACATTGCTATTTTCTGCACAACGCCTCTTGGACAGGCCTTATGGCTAGTCCGGGGCAATTTTTTTGCACTCGGCCCCTAAGGCCTGTCAGCGTGGTGCACTGGCACTTTATTATTTATGCACTCTATGCACGTTTGCACGATTGGCTTTTTTTAAAAGCATTGACCCACAGATGCTGAAGGTGCAGGTTTCTTCGGGGCCTATTCCTGATGCTGGGAGGAGATTCTGTGCCTCCTACGGGGTTCTCTGTCTCCTCCCACCCAGGAGGGGGGTTTCTCTTTGGGAGATCCCCCCTGCCTAGTGCTGTGAGGGACCTGTTTCGGCAGGTCCCCGAAGGAAATGGGTCCACCGGCCTTCGGGTTGGTGGACCAACAGTCTCAACCCCTGTCAGGAGCCTTGCGCCCCGGGGGGTCGGAAGTAGGTCCCTTCTTCGGAAGGACCTTGCACCCTTGCACGTTTTTGTGTGCTGTGATTTCACGGTTCACTTTTTTTGTTCACAGGGGGGAATTTTGTTTAGACGCACGTTCCACGGGCTTAAAAAAAAAAATCTGTTCTTATCAGTTGTTGGAGGGGAAAGGATGCTGCTGCCCTATGGGAGAGCATTCGAGTACCCTCTGGTGTAATTGGTGGGTGTCAGAGGACGGTCCTGTCTGTAGCTGGTTGCTTCAGGCTCTGAGGTTTACGGGTAGACTCCAGACAGCAGGAGGACCCCCGATGGCACTACCTTCTGGTAGGAGCGGAGAATCACTTCGTCTGGCCGGAGGGTAGGGAGGCGGCAGAGCCCGTGGTGTTGTGCCCCCTGGGGGTGGCGTCCCAGGGGTGCTCAGAAAGTCACTTGGGTGTGGGACTCACTGATGCACTTGGTCACACACCACCTTGCAATTTCTGCACATCGCCTCCCAGACAGGCCTTATGGCTAGTCCGGGGCAATATTTTTGCACTCCGGCCCCTAGGGCCTGTCAGCGTGGTGCACTGGCACTATTTATTTATTGCACTACGTGCACGTTTGGCACTTTTTTTTATTTTTTAAATTTTGACCCACAGAGTGCTAGGGTGCAGGTACCTTTGGGGCCTATTCCCGATGCAGAGGAGGAGGTTCTGTGCCCTAATATAGGGTTCTCTGCCTCCTCCCGAACCAGGGAGTCTCTCTTCGGGAGAGCTCCCTACATAGTACTTGGTGGGACCTGTTTCGGCAGGTCCCCCGAGGATCGGGGTCCGCCAGTCTCCGGGCTGGTGGACCAAAGTATCTCAACCCCTGTCAGGAGCCTTGCGCCCTGGGGGGTCGGGAATTCGCGGTCCCTTCTTTATTGAAGGACCAAGCACCCTTGTGCACGTTTTTGTGTGCTGTGATTTCACGGTTCACTTTTTTTGTTCACAGGGGGAAGTTTGTTTTATGATGCACGTCCACGGGCTCTTAAAAAAATCTGTTCTTTTCCTGACATTGGGGAGGAGATTCGGTGCCCTTATATAGGGTTCTCTGTCTCTTCCCGCCTCTGGGGGTTTCTCTTCGGGAGATCCCCCAACCTAGTACTTGTGGGACCTGTTTCGGCAGGTCCCGAAGGATCGGGGTCCACTGGCCTTCAGGTTGGTGGACCGTAGTCGTCTCAGCACCTGTCAGGAGCCTTGCACCCTGGGAGGTCGGGAAAAGAGTGGTCCCTTCTTGATTGAAGGACCCAGCACCCTTGTTCAAGTTTTTGTGTGCTGTTCACTTTTTTTGTTCACAGGGGATTTGTTTTTCGATTGCACGCTCCACGGGCTTAAAAAAAAAAGAGAAGAAAAATGCATACAATGTATTCCAATGGTATTTTGGGCTCTAGTTCATACCGTAGCATTCATGTGGAAATGTGGAAAAACTGCAGCATGCCCTATTTTTTCTGCAGTTACAGAACACCCCAAGAAGCATCAACGAATGCAAATGCCCTGGAACGCACTGAAATCGCATTTTAGGCTAAGGAAAAAAAAAAAGGCCCGGAAACGTGGCAAAAATGCGGCAAAACAGACCACTGCATGTGCAGAGACTCATGCAGATCTGGTCCAGATTTGGTGTGAACAAGCCCTTAGCATAGTTGTAGTGATTAATTGGTGATGTTGACAATTCACTGACTTCCTGGAAGTTTTTGCTTTTTAAAAGAGAATTCCAGCCAGAACAAATAATATCAGGTTATGTATATGTTATTTCTAACCGGCTTAACAGTTTCCCACAGTGAAGTTCAAATCACCTACCTAATATTATGGGGCTGATGTATAAACGTTTCACAGATATATAAATGTCAGTCACACGGCATTCCCGCCAATAGGTGGAGCTGAGGAGCATAGGAATTTCTGTCCAGCTATAGTCTGGGCAGAATGTTTCTACATCAGCCCCTAAGTGTAAATTTAATAGACTTTCCTTCATTGTATCCTATTGTATCAGATTGTAGTGGCCCTAATCCAACGCACACAGAAAATGTGTATGTTGGTAGTTATATAGGCTGGAATCTGGAGCAGTGCTTTTTGGCCTAGCAGGGCATCCAAAAGCAAAATACCAACACAGGTCAGTAGCTGTTGTGTAACTACAACTACAATAGATTTGTACTGTTCATTTCATTTTTCGTGATTTCTTTTTCATTAGGCAGAAGCATCGAAACATCTCCTGATGTCTCTTAGAAAAGCAACCACTGTAGGAAACTTTGATTGTTTACTTCCCTCTAAAATATAGATTTAAAAAAAGCTGAATTCAAAATAAAAACTCTCTTTGCTGTTTTATGTCCATAATCTCTACAGTTTCAAACCTGGACATTCATATAAGGAGATTTATTAAAGCAGAACAAATTACCCTAAGCCAGCACCCACCCCCCACCACACCCCATCAAGTCAGCGTGCTGCTGACTTGATGGGGTGCAGACCTGGTACCAGAAGACTGCCTGTACCTACCTGTGACCCTGATTACAAAGGACACAGCTCTCTTCTCTCCCCCCTCCTTATCTTCATAAGCCCTCCCTGAGCACAGGACGTTTTCAGTATGCAAGATTTCTGGCATAATCCACAGGTGTTTTGAATTTATCAAACAGATGTAACCAAACACTTTCAATTGTATAATGAACAGAGCAAAATGGAGCAAATAAAATAAACTTATCTTTCTAGAGTTTCCATGGATTTTGCTTGTACCCTCTGAAATGTGCCAGCACCGAGGCCGGTGTCAGTGAGTGCCAACATTTGTGTCCATTATAGTAAACTACAGTATACAAGAACTGTGTTTTTGCTGGTAGGTGCACTAGTGTGTGTATGTCTGTAAATGGGCACTGCTTCTGGTATATATCTATCCTTAGCTGTCAAAAAATATCCACAAGTAAAAATTTCACATTCTTAATTGAATAACCTCTTTACAGTTTGTTTAGATTGACCACTGTGTTTCCTTTGATGATGGCATATGCAGGCCACCAGGTCAGTTAGCAGCATATAATCATTGAAGCTGTAACAGGAGATTCAAAATTCATAATACAAATATTCTGTAACAAAGAGGAAAACACAAATGTGTTCCATTGAAATCCATTCATGGTCACAGGTCAAAGCTTTGCAAAAAATATATTTTTTATAAGGTAAATATGAAATACTGTGTATGGATATTTTATATTTACCAGTTACTAGTTTTTAAAAATGAATGGGATGACATTTACTGGCAACAATAGCATGATGAATGGTATATTGGTTTCAGTTCATTCTCAATAGAAAAAAATAATCTTAGCAGGTTACAATAATACATATAAATAAAGTGTGTGTGTGCGTTTAAGATATCTGTCTATTTAGGGACTACATATTGGTTATTAAATAAAAATAGACTCTTCGCAGTGGACATGATATATTTCTGGAATTTGAGAAAATGTACTATACCAATCAGACCAAGTAGACTAATTAGCCCGGATGGGGGATACAAAGGGATGATTGTGATAATGACAACTACAAACAAGGCAAGTGGATGAGCCCCACGGAATGATATAATTAGTCCAGGTTCACAAAAATATCTTTCGAGTATCTAATCATATAGCTGTTTATTGTATGTCTAACTATTTTCTGCTTCCTCAGTCACTAGAACAGGCAGTTTCAATCTGTCTTTGGTCTGCTTAGTTTCTGGTACAAGATTCCTCCAAATTAGTCTTCTTTAAACTCAAAACGGATAGAACTTGCAGTTGAGCTTTCCCAAATATGTTCCCAATCCATAACTTCTACTGTTCCTTCTATAACATTTTTCTATTTGGACGTGTAAGATACATAGTCATTGGAAGTGAGAAAATATGGAGTGAGGGAATTAAATGTGGTAAGTATGGGCCATTATAGCCCCTGGATTGAAATATTAGTTGAGAATTTTTTTAATAGAATGTTTTTTATCTTTCTTTTCTCACTAGACCATTTACATTCTTCACTCTTGCTGTTTTCTCAGGTACAAACATACATAACACCTCAAAATCTGGCAGCGTTTCTATAGCATCCAGTCTTTTTTAATAGCACTATACATTAGAAGGCAGAAGTAAACATTTTTACATAGAGAACAGATCACTTGCAGTATATACAAAAAAATACAAGTATTCATTTGTCAGCATTGCTTTGTGCAGTCCAATAACCCGCATTATTCAAACCTCTTTGTTCTACTCTGGCACATTAATGGTCCATAAAATGGAAACCTGGGACACCATGGCTTTTTTTTTTTTTAACAAGAACTGTTTATAATACATTAATGACACGTAATATAAAATGTGTATAGGTTGTCACTGCCCTGGGAATGGTTATAGTCATACGTAAATACTAGCAGTAACAAATGATATAGTTAATTTCCAAAAATATGGTGACTCCCATTGGCCCTCTAGTGGATGATTCTTAGGAATATATGGAGAATACTCTTCAAGAGGGTAATCAGATAGTTCAGCTCTTAGCTCAGAGCTTAACCAGGGATGAGAAGTGATCTGCTACCATTGCAGATATCAGTAAAAACTGGAGAGCAAAACCTTCCCCATACCAATCAAAATGTAAAGGGAAAACATTTTGGGTGGACAAAATTTTTTTAATTCTCATGTTTATTTTCATACACTCCATTTTAAATTGGACTGTAGTAAAAAATATAAATTCTTTATTTAGTATAAGCCACAAAATAAGCTGGGGAGCCTCTACTTCCCATGCTGACAACAGTTGCACTCAGTTCTACTTGTTGTTTACATTAGTAGATGTACTGTCCTCTGACCAATGAAATGCAGAGGTTCTTATAGAGAATACAAACAAAATTAGATACCTATGAATTGTAAATGAGGTCGCAACCGTGTTTTGTGTATTCGAGAGCCATGTCTGCAATCCTGGACATCAACTGGGACAAAGACCTGCTACAGAATTGTAAACCTGCTGTAAATAAGACAGATTTCAACTCAAAGCACAAACAATTAATTGGTCAGGGGCAAATTTATATTGCTAATGGTAAAATGCAATGGAACCGAAGACAACGGAGTCAATGGACCCTCCTTTGACTTGTGATTTCTTTTTGATTTTGGTTTAAACGGGCCCTTAACCCCTTAAGTACCAAGGCCTTTTTTTGTTTTTGCTTACATGTTATAATCCACATTTTAGGCCTGAAAATTACCTGAAACCCCCAAACATTATATATTTTTGGAAAGCCAAGAACCTGTAGAATAAAATAGTGACAGTTGCAAATTTTTGTGTTCACACCATTAGCGCAACTTATTATCAAACCCAAAAAGTTAGTGAACAATGCACTTAAGTTGAATTTAATGCCCCAAATCACTATTTAAAACCCTTTTTTTGTAAAATATAAAAGATGAGGTTACAATGAGTAAATAGATACCCAACATGCCCAGATAAAAAATTGTGTGCATCCGCGAAACTGCGACAAAATTCAGTATCCCAAAAAGTTTATAGACAACGCTTTAACAGCTCCTATAGGTCATCAGTTTAGAGATACGTGTAAATATTGGCCCTAGAATAATTGCTCTCACTCTGGGGAGCGCGACGATATCAACATGTGTAGCGCAATCGTCGTTTTCCCACGTAGGCGCACTGGGCGCGTCTTTACTCAAAGACGCGCATGTTCGCTGGGGACTTAACATTTTTCAAATAATTTTTACATTTATTTTATTTAATAATATATTTTTTAAACTTTTATTTTTTTTAATTTTTTTTAAACTTTACTTCAATTGCTATCACATAGTGGGGCTTACAGGTCCCCCATGTGATAGAATATTGGTGGTGACAGGTACTCTTTAAGGTGATACTAGTAACCCCTAGTATCCTTCCGACACCCGAGATGCCAGTCCTGGGCCCGCAGGAGGTGCAGCGGAGCCCACGAAACATGGCGGTGTGTCAGGCGAGGGGGGGATGTGTTCACATTACCAACCCGTAGAAGCGATCTGGTGAAAGCTGAGTCGCCAGAAATGCTTCTGCTGTAAAGCTGGCCGCCAGCTCTACAAATATGAACAGAGTCGGGAGTCTGTTTAACCCCTTAAGGACCCATGATGGAATTATCCTGTCATGGGTTGTGAAGGTGTTAATACAAGTTAGTATTCTACTTACTTTCTTAGCTGCAGCTTGGCATTGCACGCTTTTGCTAAGTCTATGGTCTATAAAAATCCCCAAGTCTTTCTCCATCTCCGATTTCCCCAGCGCAATCCCTCCCAAGGTGTATTCTGCATGCTTGTTCTTGGCTCCCAAGTGCATACTCATCTGCCACATTGCTGCCTATTCTCCGATTTTTTTATATACCGCCAACAGTGCTTTACAATATAAATAACTTTGTATCATCAGCAAACGCATACAGTGAGCTATTCTGACCTCTAAGTTGCTCCATATCATCTCCATCCTCAAATCTCAATCACTAGGCCTCAGTCCAAGCCTGTGGCCTAGGAGGATCAGACAGCCCACACACATCCCTCCCCGGGCCACAGCCCAGGGGAGGCTCTGACTTCCCAGTCTAACTGTAATCTGACAGCCTCTAAATTTAAATAGACAATCCTGCTACAAGGCTCCTTTTACACCAGCACGTGCGCTCATCGTATTGTCCCGTGCCCGGAACGCAAGGAATCACATACACAAAGTCCCCTTGCGTTCTGGGTCAGGAGGGGATGTGGCACTGCAGACATGCCCCCTGACCACAGTGTGATTAGCCGCACAGGACTGCCTGGTAAAACAATGCCCTGCGCTCCAGTGCGGTACGATAGTGCATGCACAATTTTTTTTACATCGTACCGCACTGGAACACAGGGCATTGTTTTATCACGTGGTCCTGTGCACTGCAGTCGGGGGCATGTCTGCAGTGCCATTGACAGCACAGCCATGCCCCTCCCACCCCAGAACGTAAGGAGACTTTGTGTATGCGATTCCTTGCGTTCTGGGCAGGACAGTGCGATGAGTGCAGGGGTCAACTGCTTGTTTATTATTATTATACAGGATTTATATAGCGCCAACAGTTTGCGCAGCGCTTTACAATATAGGGCAGACATTACAATCACAATACAATTCAAGACAAGATGGTAAGGAGGGCCCTGCCCCTGAGGGCTTACAATCTAAAATGTCTAGAGGACAGGAAAAAGCTGTTTTACTTACCTGATCCCCACTCCAGCTGGCTCCCTTTGGAGCTAGACCGGTCCCTGCAGCCTTTACTCCCCTTCGCTCCAGCAGTCTTAGGATTGCTGACATCATCAAGTACAATGCAGGCTCCATAGCCATGCATTGTCTGTGTTGACATTGATGGACAATCTACAGCTATAGCAGAGGGGGAGAAATGGAGATCGCTGACTTACAGGTAAGTAAAACAACTTTTTCCTGCCCCCTAGGCATAAACAAGTAGTTAACCCTTGCAATGGGGATGGCTAAGCGCTACAAGGGTTGACTACTCGATTATGCCTAGAAGTAAAATTTCCCTGGAGTTGGACTTGTATTACCAGAATCATGTCAATTTCATCCCATTTGGACCAAAAGTGCATGAAGGTGAAAATGGTTGCATCAAAGTATGATACAAAAAGTGCCAGGGGCTGGATGTTTTTAGGTGTATCTCCATTGTCTTGCATGTGGTCTATTGTATATTATATGGTGAAAATATATATTCTAAATGAAAGAGTTTCATCATGTGCTATGCATAGGCACATATAAAGAATAATGCTAGGATTTTAAAAAATTAACCCTTGAATTGGGGCTAACCCTGCACTGCAAGGGTTAAAGAAGAACTCCAAGCAAATAAAATCTTAACCCTTGTTGTAGAGTGGCTACCCACGCACTGCAAGGGTTAAGTGCTGATTTTGTCTAGGGAGCTAAACTAACAGAGTTATACTCTCCCGATCCATGATCCTGTTAGACCAGTCCCTTCAGCCTTGCTACCCCTTCGCTCCAGCAGTCTAAGGTCCAGTGAGTCATAATGTCCAACACAGTGTATTGGATGTGAGGATGCAGATGGACATTCCATCGCTGGAGCGGAAGAGGAGACAGGCTGCAGAGACCAGTCTAGGATCCAGCCAGGATCGTAGCTGTTATTTTAGCTCCCTAGACCGAGGCAGAACTTAAAGTAGTATTAAACCTTCAAACTTTTTTTCAATAATTAATCCAAATCAAACAAATATATATTGCCCACCAAAGCATTGCTTTACATTTTTGCCCCAAACACTTACAGTCATCATGTTTCTGAACAGCTGTTTCCAAGTCTCTGAGCTCAGCTTTCCCTGACGTTCCTGTCCAGTACAAGATCACAAAGGAAAGTGCAGACTCCAGCAACTGTTCATCTACTAGCTTGGAGGAGAGGGGGAGGGGAGTAGCTTGATTTGCTGTGTCTGTGTGTTTGTAGAGACACACACAGCTTACTAGATAGTTGAAAAATGTCACCAGCACACCAAATCGGTGATTACAGGAAAGTGTTCATTTATTGTCGTATGCTGTCTCTCATTGTGCAAGCGTTTCGGGGCCACACAGGGTCCCCTTCATCAGGCTCAGAGATGACAGCGCAGAGTTTACAAATTATCATTTATATAGGCATACAAATTGTGATGTGTGATATAGACCACTCCCCCACCCCCAGACGGCATAATGACATCACACCCCCGACATTTCCACTTCCACGTCACACTTCCCGCCAGCTTACTAGCAAACACACAAGGGTGACTGCATAGCACCAGGGCCGGCCTTAGGCCTTTAGGCGCCCTGTGCGAGGAAGCTTTACAGCGCCACTCAGTGCCCACACCCCTCCGTGGCCACACCCTTTAGTGGCCATACACCCCGTAACCACACCCATTTCCCCCAATATCTGCACCATTTAAAGACTCCTATTTTGTTAAGCCGCAAAGAAACATATTAAAAAGTATGATAAAAATAAAACTTGTAGGCACAATATAAGTATTCTTATCAATTAAAACAACAGAAGGTAAACAATAAATGTCATGCAAACCCCTTTTTTCAAGTAGGTGCATCTAGAAAAGTAAAAATAGAAAACAGAACACAAAACCCGGACTACATGTAAATGAATGAATTACTATATGTCCGAATATACGAAAAATGTATTCAGGCGCATAATAATTTGTTTGAGAATGTGCGGTGGCCATGTTGGCCACCGACGTGTTCTGTGAATGAGTGCCACCATCTTGGAGGCAGGGAGCATGACGCCACACTATAGGCTTTATCCAAAATAGCATAAAAATGTGTTTTTGTTTGATGAAACGAATGAAAACTTTTTTTAGTTTTCGTTCATTTCATCTGCAATGAATTTTAGTCTTCGCACTTGTCTATGTGTGTTTTCACTTTTTGCAAATAATGTATAGAAATTGAGGACACCAAAATCCTCAATTTCTTTTTCAGCATCCTCAGCACTCAATGAATGGAAAGCATTCAGTACAGAGGCTCCTCCCCATTCATTCAGAAACTGCTGAAAATTCTGAATTGGGAGGAGCCTCTGTACTGAGTGCTTCTCCCCATTGAGGAAATCTTGAATGAACAGGCTGTGATGTAAATCACAGCCTGTTCATTCATAACTGGGGACACATAGTTCTATGTGTCCCCAGTTATTTACAAACACTGGAGTGATCAGACCCTTGTTGCCATGGCGCCCTGTGCGGCCGCACAGCTTGCACACTCCTAAGGCCGGCCCTGTATAGCACTCTGCTTGAGAAAGGAGTCACTCTAAAACAGGAAGGCAGGACCAGAGCTCAGGGAACAGCTGATTCTGCAGGAAAGTAAAACTTTTAAACATCAGGGAGCAGCGTTCATGGTAAGTGATTTCATTAGCATTTGAAATAGCTTAAAAACTTTTTGACTTTAATATCATTTTACCCTTGCAGTGCGGGGGTAGCTCCACTACAAGGGTTAAGATTTTATTTGTCCGGAGTTCTTCTTAAGTGCTCATTTTGGTCCAGGGATGAAAATATAGAAGAAATACTCACCTGCTCCTCAGTCCTGCCGCAGTGACTGCTCACCTCTCTCCGCTCCAACTGTGGAATCTCTCTCGGCATCCTCACATCTAATGGACTGCATTAGACATAATGACGTCACAGGTCCTTACACACCGCTGGAGCCCGGGGGGCGAGAGGCTGTGCGGCCTGGTCTAGCAGCACGGCTGCACCGATGATCAGGTGAGTATTTTTTCTTTATTTTCGCACAAACTTAATTTTTGAGGCAAAACAAGCGTTCAACCCTTACAGTGCGGGGTTAGCCACACTGTCAGGGTTATTTTTCAAAATTCTGGAGTTCTTCTTTAAAGGAGAACTATGAGGTGAGGGCTTTTCACTCACCTCATAGTTCTAGCCGACCTGTGACAATGAAACTCACAGGTCGGCTCAGTAGATCGGGAGGTGTGCGAACACATACCGGCGTTCGCTCACCTCTCGATTCTGTCACAGCTCTCTGCCGTGACAGGGGGAGGGGCTGGATTCCCCCCTCCCCGCTCCGATAGCGCTGACTGGCAGATCGGACGGGGGAGGGGGCGGTTACAGCTGGCTCTGCCTCTAGATAGGCAGAGCCAGTTTTCACTCACGCAGCTGGGTGGATCCCGACATAATTGTCTGGATCCGCTTCAGCTGTGGCGTCTCAGTATACCGCGAGCAGTAGCTTGCGTAATACTGAGCTTAGGGTGACGGGAGGACGATAGTTTGTGTCCTCCCGTTACCCTAAGGAGAACTATGGGGAAAAGCCCTAACCCCATAGTTCTCCTTTAATATTCCAGCTTCAATCCTGATGTTTCTGCAGTGTTTTTTAATGGTGGATATACCCTGTTATAAACCTTCCCTGGTCGTTTCAATATGCAGAGTTCACACACAATATGGTAATTCTCTCACATAAATGCATGAAAGTAACAAATCTTTCTTTGACATAGTTTTGTTTGTGCTAAGTAAATTGTGCTGAGATTAAGAGTAGCAGAAATTGTTTGTGAAACTGATGTGAACATTACTTTGAGTATATTGTGTTTTTAAAAGCCTCCATGTTCCAGATGATAAATCCTAACATTAATAACTATTTCATTTTGTTTACAATTTAACCACTTTACTCTCAGAGCCTTTTGCAGGATTCACACAGCGCTGTGTTTGTTTGTTTTTTAAGAGAAAGAAGCTGTTTCCTCTTAGCTCTATAGGGTTGATTTACTAAAGGGGTAGAGACTTTGCAAAGTGAATGTTCACTGAGTTTAGTAAATAAAGCAGATCTATGTTAATGTCATTTATTCATGTGCAAGAACAAAATCTGTTTTCATTACATTTTCCTTTTACATAATTGAATATTCATTATCACAGCTTCTTCTTTTTTTTTTTTTTTACTAATCTCAGTAAATATTTACTTTGAATAGAGAACATGATTTTTGCTATGTCCTATAGGGAATCAACCCTCTCTGACTAATTGCATAAGGTGATTGTAATCGTAATAGTGCACTATTGAAACAACACAGTTGGGGACTGTCCGTGATACCTTGGACCTTAGAAGAAGAGGGTAGGCCCTGAAAGATTGACCTAAAATTGACACATTAGTGCACATAAAAAAGTATCACACACAGTACTCATCTCTGACTGACTTAAACTTCGGGTGGGGCAGCCTTAAAGGGTTTCTAAACCCTCACTTTTTTTTGCATATATCTACTGCTAGCAAGCAGTAAATATATGCAAAAAGTTGGAAAACAAATTCTTTAAAAGCGGTTTAAACTTACCCCTGTCTTCGCCGAGCGCTCCCGTCTGAAAATGCTCGGGCGGCCACATAGCATCTTGGGGCGGGTGCATGTGCAGGTCGGCTTTTCGACTGGGAGACGAGGAGAGATGCAAGGTAAGTCCATGGACGCCTGCACCCGCATGCAGACAACGTGGGATCGGAAGTGCCAGCAAGGACAGAGGAGTCAGTGCTGGATCGGAGTCCCGCAGCAGCGCTGAAGGGACAGCTGAACAGGACAGGAAAGAAGAGGAAGATCGGATTAAGAGACATCATTTAAGGTAAGTGCTTTAATTAGCATGACTTTAATGTCACTTTAATACAACAGGAGGGAGATGAAGGAAGGTTGATGAGAAACTGTTCTGACTCCTTTAGTTGTGTATGTACATTTCAGCTTGAGCTAAGACGTTCTGGACACCACAGACTTTTTCAGCAAAGCAGATAAGGACAGCCTGGAAAACATGAAAAGGAGCCTAAAAGCGCCACTTGCTGTCTATTCATATTAAAATGTCATATTTACCATTTCAATTGTTTTTTTGTTTTGTTTTTTGTCCTAAACATAATAAATACTATTTATTCAATACATATTAATGCCTCAATACTGAGACATTAATGAATGACTGTTAAATGCTGAGAATCAGCAAATATCTGCATTACAAAGCCTGATATAACTCGTCAAGTCATATAGCAAGTCATATAGGCACAAAGTGACAGGACGTACACTGTACGTCTCCCGTCACGTAGGGGTTAAAATCATGTGAAAACTATTATTTTGGAGATTATAGTTCAAGCATATTGGGTAGTTACAGAAAGAAGAAATATGCTATAACTAGGTGTATATTTTTGGTGAATGTATACTTTATTATAAACTACATATCCAGGCAGTGAATGCACATCTACCTCATATGTGTATGCAAAAGAAATAACTAAAATGTAAGAGCTTTTTTTCTATGTCTCTAACTTCTATCCACTTTGTACTCCTTGGCTTGGGTTCTGCTTTTAGATTTGGTCAGTGTGCATCAAAACCCCTTTTTTTTTTTACTATCTTTGGTCAGAGACTTCTTGTACCCATTAGGTCTGTGTGAGTGTGTAGGAGGGTCGTAGTAGTGTCTTCCTTTTACTCATTAGGTCAGTGTGTAGGAGTGTCTTCCTTTATCCATTAGGTCAGTGTGTAGGAGGGTCTTCCTTTGCTCATTAGGTCAGTGTGTAGGAGTGTCTTCCTTTATCCATTAGGTCAGTGTGTAGGGGGGGTCTTCCTATACTCATTAGGTCGGTGTGTAGGAGGGTCTTCCCTCACCCATTAGGTCAGTGTGTGGGAGGGTCTTCCTTTACCCATTAGGTCCGTGTGTAGGAGGGTCTTCCTTTACCCATTAGGTCGGTGTGTAGGAGGGTCTTCCTATACTCATTAGGTTGGTGTGTAGGAGGGTCTTCCTATACTCATTAGGTCGGTGTGTAGGAGGGTCTTCCTATACTTATTAGGTCGGTGTGCAGGAGGGTCTTCCTATACTTATTAGGTCAGTGTGTAGGAGGGTCTTCCTATACTTATTAGGTCAGTGTGTAGGTGGGTCTTCCTATACTCATTAGGTCGGTGTGTAGGAGGGTCTTCCCTCACCCATTAGGTCAGTGTGTGGGAGGGTCTTCCTTTACCCATTATGTCTGTGCGCTGCATTACCTCTTTTTAATCAAATTTCAGTAGGCTCAAATCTTGCAAAATCATGTAATCCTATTGTACCAACTCTATCAAAGTTCTTTCTACCTAATTTTTTAGTTTGGACAGTGCGTGGTAGGATTTGAAACTCTGATGGGTTTATATTGGTGTATGAATCCCTATTCATGTGTGTCATGTTTGGTAGGCATACAAGGAATACAAAAATAAAGGAAAATTAAAACCATTCTGTATATTATACGTTGTGTTCTTGCCTATCATCCACGCAAGTATGTGATAGTATACCTTCTCCTGATTCTTTCTACCAATGAGTCACATCATTTAGTCATAGATCTGGCTGTCATTGATGTTACTTGGGTATATGTTGTAAGGAACTGGAAGAGAAGCAATTAAGTTTGACTAGTATGATGCCAGCAGCAAAACCATACATATAAGTAAATAATTTTTCTTCTGTCCATATTTTTCTGTCCATAAATTACAATGGAGAAATCTGTAGTATTACCAAAATGATAGGGCTTTGGATTTGGGGCATACACAGGTATGTGAAATAAAGTATATAGTGTAGGAAGGCAAGTTACATTGTTAAGCAGTGGTTAAATTCCCATATCATGCTCTCAATCACAGTTTAGAAAGATCCCTGCAGTGCATAAAACAGCAATAAACTAGTTAATGCTTATATCTCCTTCCCCAGCATCTTTACAGCCAGGGCTCCGTGCCAAACAAACCGCACTGAACGCCTGTAGCTGAGCCAAACACAATCCTAATCATAGGCTGTTACTGTTACAGTTATTCAGCGAGCTGAGCTCCACACTACAACATTGTACGTGCTACGCAGTGCGAAGATTCACTGGACTTGTTTACTGTTCCCTGGAGATCCTCCAGAAACACAAAATTAAACATGCAGCAGAGCCAATCCATAATGGGCAATCATTTAGATGTGCCCCAAGGAAACAGATGAGATTAAATCAAAATACATTGAAGGATATATGGGACAAGTGACAAAAAAAAAAAAAAATTGCCTATGTTTTTTTTTAGCTCAAGAAAATGCAAAGTCCTCAAGGTATCATGCATCTTGCCAGAATGCTGCAAAGCTTCTGAGCTTAAAACAGTTCATACAAACAAAACTTATTGTTGATCGGTTTCTGCAGGTTAGATATTTACCAACATTTCAAAAACATTTCCAGGGACACTTTTTTTTTTCTTTTTGGCTGTGCATCCGTCAAGCCATTGTAGGCGAGAATGTACTTAAATTAGCGGTGGGGCTTTCATTTAAAATGGATGTAGTTCTCAAAAAGTCTTATCAATAGCGTATTGTACAATTTTTCATTTTAAAATACTTTATATACCAGAAGATGTATCATAACAAGGACAGAAAGACAGCCAAGAAAGTATTGTTCTTTAGTAAAATGATTTATGTATTTGTTTAGCTAGCTATGATATTTAGTCCGTACAGTCTCTTTAACGTTTGGTAACCCAACAGATCTTGCAGGGAATACAGTGATAATCACCAATTGCAAAGCAAACACATTTGGCATAAAATAATTAGAAAACATCCTTTGACCTTTCTGCTGATTACTGAAACACCTGTTGTGGCTGCTGATGGGTTGAAGGTTTATGTAGGTGGCAAAAATCCTGTATGATAAAACTAGCTAGGAAGCATTACACTGTGAAGAATTCTGAATCATATAGAGCAAAGATGGAAATCTTTACTAAAATTACACAGGGCTGATTCCTAAAGGGAGAAGAGTTGGAGAAGGCAGGAGAAGTGAACAATCTAGGACAGTGATGGCGAACCTTGGCCCTCCAGCTGTTTTGGAACTACAAGTCCCATGAGGCATTGCAAGGCTCTGCCAGCCTCATACATAGCTCCCAGAGGCAGATGCATGTTGGGATATGTAGTTTTGGCACAGCTGGAGTGCCAAGGTTCGCCACCACTGATCTAGGACAACATAGCTGAACTGGAAAGTGATCTGAGTTGGAGAATTTCTCCAAATCGGCTATTTTATTCTAGATTGTTCACTTCTCCGGCCTTCTCCAAATCCTTCACCCTTTTGTGAATAACCCTGATAGACACAATCAAACACTGTGGTGGATCCACAAAATGAAAATGAGCAATTATCTATCTCCAAAATGTAAAAATGTTTTGGCCTACTGCTATTTAGGCTTCTATGACCTGTTGCATACCTCCAGCTTTGTGCCTAGTAAAGTTAGATATACACAGGCCATAATTCAGCCTTGTACCTGCGTGTTGTTCTCGCAAGCAGGACATTCTTTGGTCAATTTAGTCCACTCTGTTTCATGGTACATGATCAGTGGTACCAACAGGGCCGCAATTAGACATCATGGGACCTTGTACAGCCTACCTGACAGTGTGGTTGGTCATGGGGAAATGAATTACATTGGCAAGCGTTCATAGTAAAAGTTGTTCATTTTGTTACACCGTAGAGGTGGCCTTTCCTTGATCACAGCGCACAGCTGCAGCACTGCAGTTGTGATGAAAACAAGAGGTGACATCTACAGTTCTCTGTAATTACTGATGAATTCCCTGAATGGGGAGGAAAATAACGCTCTCAAAACAATGCTATCCCCATTTTAAATGTTTAATGGCATCTGTGATATTAGAAAGGTCTGTTCCTGAAATTTACTTTTGCTTATGCAGAGATTTGCTAGACTGAAAGATAGCAGCTGTTAAATATGTATGAAGAACATATTTTTAGATAAAAGTAAACCTACAATGGCTTGGTATGAACAATTCTAACTGTTAGAGATTATATACTAGCCCACACTATAATACAAAGTTGGTTAGACTAGTAGAAAAAGTTTGTTGTCAGATTAGGAGCCTCATTGAGCAGTAATTCTTTTAAATAACACATGGTCAGTGATTTGTGAGGGAAGAGAATATTGACATCCTTATGTGTGCAATTTATAACAAAATAGGTAACTGAAACTAAACACAAAATCTAACCTGACCCACGTATATGGACCAGCTGTACATCATAAAAGCATGCACACACCCTATTGTTACTTCAGTCCTCTACTAAATCCCCTTCAAGCTAATTAATCAAATATTGACTTCAGCTGCAAGTTGCAAGTGGCTGAGCCGCCACCCCAGAAATGCGCCTTTCTTGAAGGATGCATTGGGAGTGTAGAAGAGCTCTGTGTTTTTGCAATTTGAAAGCAGCCAAAAACCATTTCACAATGTGCAAAGTCCAGTCCTTTCTTACTGTGTTGTTTTGGCCTATCTCTCCGGCATATAAGATGTTTTACTGATGCATCATTTTATTAAAAACCCAACTATGTTTTATTATACACTGACAAATGCACAAAATCTTGTTTTTATTGGATCTATTTTGTCATTTATTATTATTTCTATAATTCCTTAATTTCTTTAATACTATATTTTGTATCTTACAATTACAAGCAATGCACATATTGCTTGTAATTGCAATATGTGATGGCAGGCTTCATGTGCAGGTTGAAGGGTTTTTTTTTCTCAGCAAAGCCTCGAACCTGAATGTGATCACTTTGTCATAGCTGACATCATGATCACACGAGTAAGACCCACGCCGATTGGTTCCCGATAATGTACAGGAATGTCAGTGACAGGCGGGATCGACAGCCACTAGGCATTGGGGGATCCTGCCAGGAAATGTATAGATGCAGTTCATGGACAGGAATGGGTTAATTCCCTCATGGCTTTATTGCATTGGGAAATGTACAGGATTTATAAGTTACGTTTCCTGGGGCTGAATGAAGAATTCAGTTTTAAAAGCATAGTCCAGCTTTAAATATTATATGTATATACGCACACACACACACACACACACACACACACACACACACACACACACACACACACACACACACACACATATATAAATAAATTAAGAAAAAAAGTAATTTTTTTTATTTTTTGCATTTCAGTCTGCAAAGCATTGCAGCCATCATCAGTGGATTGTGTGGGGGCAATGCTCTGACTCTGCCTCACAGCTCCTGCCTGTACCAAGGTATGGAGTTTTAGCTAAGGGATAGGAAAGAGTATGAATGGACTTCAAGTGCGGTGATGTCACCAAATCACCTTTTTTTTTATGCATATTGTCCAACTCCAAGCTGTATAAACTTGAACGTTTATTGGATTGAAAGGATGAGTTCACCTTTTGCAAAAATTTAAGAAATGCATAATTAATAATATATATAAAAAAATGCATTTCTTTAATATTTGCATTCAACCCTGGAAAGCATTGCAACATTGATCACTCGATCATAGCTGCAAAGCTCAGGCTTTGATCATTTTCAAACTGTCAGAGCTCGTACTGAGGTACAGAGTTTCAGTTAAGAGAGATGGGGGAAGGACATCAAATCACCTCATACGTCGTCCTCCTCGCCCTCCTAGGTAGAGCTGCCCATATTCCTGCATCTACCTATAGGGTTGGAATGCTGGATGCCGTATGGGGTGATTTAATGCAGGTTGAAGTCCAGCCGCTCTTCCCCTATCTCTCCTAACTGAAACTCTGTACCTGCGTATGAGTTCTGGCAGTGTGAAAATTATCAGAAGCCTGAGCTTTGCACGAGTGATCGCGATTGCAATGCTTTCCAGGCTTGAATGCAAATATTAAAGAAATGCATTTTTTATATATTATTCTGCATTTTTTTCATTTTTGCAAAAGGTGAACTTATCCTTTTAAGCATATCAGGTGATATGTATTTGTGTAATGAGGGAGGGTGTGGCCTTAGGAGATCAACACCCTATATCAAGTTGTGCATAATGATTAATCAGCTTCTTTTCCTCAGGCAAAATGGGCCAAAAAAAGAGATATAACTGACTCTGAAAAGTCAAAAATAATAAAAGTCTTTCAGAGGGATGCAGCACTCTTGAAATTGCTAAGATATTGAGGTGTGATCACAGAACCATCAAACGTTTTGTTGCAAATAGTCAACAGGGTCCCAGGAACGTGCTGAGAAAGAAAGATGCAAATTAACTGCCAAAGATTTGAGAAGAATCAAATGTGAAGCTACCAGGAACCCATTATCCTCCAGTGCTGTCATATTCCAGAACTGCAACCTACCTGGAGTGCCCAGAAGTAGAAGGTATTCAGTTCTCAGAGACATGGCCAAGGTAAGGAAAGCTGAAACCCGACCACCACTGAACAAGGCACATAAGTTGGCTGGATCAGTAACGGGCACAGAGCTACTGCCAGGTTTTAGAAGACACTTTCTTCAGCAGTGGTACAGGAAATTGTCTGCAACTTTCAAGAAGACCATGATATTTA
This sequence comes from Nanorana parkeri, assembly GCF_000935625.1. Taxonomy (NCBI): domain Eukaryota; kingdom Metazoa; phylum Chordata; class Amphibia; order Anura; family Dicroglossidae; genus Nanorana; species Nanorana parkeri. The sequence continues at coordinate 182,485 of NW_017307138.1, read as the reverse complement.
GGCAGGACAATGCTTCATCGCATGCATCGAAGTACTCCACTGCGTGTCTAGACAGTAGAGGCCTTAAGGATGAAAGAATAATGACATGGCCCCTTCCTCACCTGACCTAAACCGTATTGAGAACTTGTGGGCCCTTCTTAAACGGGAGATTTACGGTGAAGGAAACCTCCTTGAACAGTGTCTGGGAAGCTGTGGTTGCTGCTGCACAAAAAGTTGATTGTCAACAGATCAAGAAACTGACAGACTCCATGGATGGAAGTCTTATGACTGCTATTGGCAATATTGGTCACTGATTTTGTTTTTGAAAATGTTGGAAATGTTTATTTGTAAATTTTTAGTTTGTTTATTATTCTCACTCTAACAGATGAAACTAAACAAGGGAGATGAGAAAATTTTCGTTGTCCATTTAGTTGCCTAATAATTCTGCCCTGGTGTTTCTTACTTGGGGAAGGGCAGATTTGGCCCGAAAGTTTGTAATTTGTGATGGAAAAAAGTGTTACAATTACTAATAAATGTAATGTATTTTATTGCTGCAAACTTGGACTCTTTGCCATATTGCAAGGGCTGCCTTGGTCAGCCCTGTTGCCAGCATATGCTATACATCTGTATGATTGTATAGACTTTTCTTGCAACTCTTGAAGGGACATTGCAGGTCACATGACATCTCCACTAGAGGAGCCCTGGGAAAGTGTTGCTGTAGATATGTGAAAACTGAGAGATGAATAGATGGATAGGTTGCTTCCCTAATGTGCTCTGTAAGTAAACTCCCTGGGAACATGACACTCATTTGGACATACCGGGCTCCAGGAAAATGGCATTCGTATGTATCAAAATGTACACACGAAGAAGAGTCACCAATAAGACTTGCCCTGTATAAAGCTTATAGGTTGCTCACTTACCTTCTTGGCTATTATACTCAACTGTTCACACTTCTAGAGCTGCTCAGTAATGCTTCTTAATGATTTATTTTTTGTTGAGGAACCAGATGATATGTGTATAAACTTTGCAACCTTTCATTTGTTTCAAGTGCACGTAATTTTTGCAGGTTCTGAAATCCTTGTTTTAGTAACACAAAGGCTTCCCTTTTCTCACCCCTGTAAGGTCCCTGAGTCCTCTTGTTTTTGTTCATATTGTTCTGAAGGCTAATACCTGGTCAACATATTATAGTTTTAAAGCCAAGTCATTAAAAAGTATGAGTTTTTTTTTACAAAATGTATTATTTTACCACGCAACAATGTTTAAATAAAATGTTCAGTTCAGAGACATGAATATCACACAGGTATGCTATTGGCATTCTTACATGAAAGGCCAATTTCACTATTGAAAACCTCTATTTCTTACCAACTGGTGTTTTATCTTACAAATCGGTATCTTGTTATACCGTTTTTCTTCTTCTCAATAGACACATTAAAGTACTATACAGTTATCACCAGGCAGAACTGATAACCTATGTTGTAAGGATAAAATTACTTTTAATATTAACCCTACTTCCCCATCAAGCTTCTCAATAATAGTACTTATCTTAGATGAAGTCACCACTTGTACTGCTTCCCTAGGGTTAGGCAGTGTGTATATAAAATTTCCACTATTTCCTGTGAATTGTCGGGCATGCAGCCTGCCGGGTCATGAGCTTTTCTGCTCAAGTATTGTAGATTTGATATGTCTGTCATTTTCTGTGGCCAAACTAGCATGTTTATAACCATATTACAGGACTTTAGCCCATAGCAGGTTATAACAGTTAAGGCTTGAGTCATTTCCATATGAGGTAGTGCTATTATGATGTTTGATGGTGACTAATGTAGGAGACCATATACAAACTTTACAATCAAATTCACATTATCATTTATATTTGCAAATATGGTATATAATTGAGAGTAAAAATGGGTAATTAACATGGTTATTAAGTATCGTGTCTTAAAAGCATATTTCCAAAGAGAAGGCTTAAGATATTATGGGGCAGGACCCATTTTCTCTATGACTTGCACATGTGTAAGACGGTTTCCCGATTTCAACATATTGTTATGCAGATACACAGATAACATTGTTTATTATCTATAAAACGCCTCCTGGTTTGCAAATTAATCGTCCTTTAAACACCCCACCATTGTGTGAGCTATCCCCCCACCCAGTACTTGTATAATGAGTCCAGTTCTTGGTCTATTGAAAGGAATCTAGCAGAAGAACAGCATCCTCTTAGAGACCCTTACAGCTGCTGGCACTTTGCACTACATCATGGATTTACACTGAAATATGAGCTGCTCCTTCCTCTGCATATTTAGAATTTCAGATTTCCTTTTTTTGATAGAATCTGTCAAACGTGGAGGATAAAGAAATCCTGAAAATTTCCGTCTCTGACGAACTGAGAACAGTGGATTCTGCTTTTGATGTGAAGAGGCAGTGAGTGCTGGAGGAAAAGACATTCATTAAGGAATAGAATAAAAGGTATGTAAAGCATTGCTTTATTGCTTTTCGGTCTGTACTTTTCTACTAAGTTTAATGGACATTTGACAAATACTAAATGGCCCCAAAGCACTCTTAAATAAAGTGTTCAATCCTCTTCTCTATTTATTTTAATCTTTGAATTCTCTTTTTGAAAAATTATAATCTTTACTTTTTCAATTGGCTGCATGGGCATTGGCAGGCCAAAACCAATGTGGCATGTAGAACCATCCAAACCTAGTCTGGCTTATGTTATTTAAACTTGTTAGACGCACTGCAAAGGTAAAAAGGAACAAGGAATTCTGGGAGAGGACATGTAGCTCCCCTTCATGCATTGTGAACTGCTTATTGTCTTGTAACGTTTGTCCTTGTTTGATCAATGGCTTGTAACATTTGTGTTTTAGAAAGTTCAAAATCTATTCCACAGAAACCTCCAGTATTGATTTGTTATGTACTTTAAATGACATTATAGTGTTACCTTTAATAAATCCCTAGAGACAAAGCATAATCATTCACATTTGTTTCTCATTTTGTTGTTGTCTTCTAAACTTCCTCTGTTGCTATCCCTGAATTTGGAATATATTTGGAGGCAGTTAAAAAGTAAGAATTTACATGACTGCTTTTTCACAAGAAACTTAAAATGTAGGATCAGCATTGAAATGTCACACATACAAATAGATCCCGATAGTGAACTATATTCTTTGACATAGTTTTATGGATATGTGTTTGTTTTTTAAAAGGTTTCACCAAGGTACAAACGTATACATCTGTGTAGGTTAAGTGTTATTGGAGCCTCTTTCTTTAGCACTCTGTAGCACTTACTTTTTTTCAGTTGAATGTGTTCTAAAGGAACTCTTTTACACACTGTAAGAATCTGTTCACACCATACTGTTGCACTAAATGCACAAGGTCCATGCATTTAGTGTACAGTATCTCAGAGTGCACTGGTGCTTTGCGCTGCCATTCATTTGAATTGTGTGAGTTGCAGCGCAGCACAACACGCTATACCACAATAATGTGCGTGCATTCCTTTTTTTCACCACAAAACATGGTATTTCAGTACTGTTCGTTGGGCTGCAAATCATGCCTGCTTCAAATGATTGCCAATGTTATAGTGCACATTGCATGTGGTGCACTGCACTGCGATAGTGTGCGCTAAACGCACGGATCCATATATTTAGAGCAGCGCTATGGTGTGAACAGGCTCTTAGGCCCCATTCACATTCCAAAGCAGCCGCTGCACCCATTCAAGTAAATGAGAGGGTGTAAACGATCACATCGGCGGTATTCTGCATGTAGTCGTACATGATACATGATGGTCCTAGGAAGCAGGATAGAGGCATCCAGTGACAATTTATCCCAAACCGGTCTACTGCTGACAGATGTAGCCACCACCGCCCCCTCATTAACTTCATTGAGTACAGTTGCTGCATCTGAACAGGGGCACCTGGATTCTTGCCACAAGAACAGATTGCAGTGTTTGATTGTAGCCTTACTGTGTTACATGCTTGCTATACGATATACCTGTTATTGCATAAAGTGTGTAGGTTTGTAGCATCTCCCTCTAGTGGCTGGCTTTATTTCAGTAAAATTAATCAGCCAACTATAATCTCAGACACAAAAGTGTGCATTGTTTCAAATCAATTTAACGGAACTGGTAGATTTTGAGTAACCATACACAGTACAATCTGCGCGTACAGTTTCTGTTTAATCTCTTTGAAATGTACCAAAACCGTGTGATAGGAGGGACACCTACACATCGTTTCCTATTGTGAACATAGTTGTTGATAGATGCACATTGTACAGTCACGTTGAGTATTATATGGTGAGTTTTGGACTGAGAGGGAATAGTAGTAGGGAAGGACCCTTTTGCAACACTGCTAACCTGGAAGCACACTCTACATACTAAATCTAGTCACATGCATGTACATGTATAATTATAAACTATTGGTAAATAGCCCATTTGGGTTAGATACCATACATGAAAGTTTAACTCAGTGCAGATATAAATAACAACGTAAATGCAGATTTGTGTTTGATAAAATTATGATATTTTTAATGTGTTTTTAATGAAAGTAGTCTAAAATATGACTTGCTGTTCTTTGGCCTGTTGCAAAATGTAATGAATACCGTATATACTCGAGTATATGCCGTCCCGAATATAAGCCGAGGTACCTAATTTTACCACAAAAAACTGGGAAAAGGTATTGACCCGAATATAAGCCGAGGGTGGGAAATGAGGCAGCTACTGGTAGATAGATACCAATAAAATTACATGAATATTTATTTAAAAGAAAAACAATAACCTAGCTCTGTAAGTGGAAAAGGGGGTACAGGGCTACATATTATGTACTACGGATCATTTAACCCATTCATATTAGCAGAGGATAAGTGTAAATCTATTGTTCAGTGCATTCTATATGTAGTATATAGTACATGTACATATAGAGTGCCTGCAACAATACATTTACAATGATCCTCTGCTAACATGAATGGGTTAAATGATCCATAGTACAGGGCTACATACAGATCATTTAATACATTCATGTTAGTATAATTGTAAATGTATTGTCTGCACTGTATTAGCAGTATATATTCTATATGTAGTATATACTGCTAATACAGTGCAGACAATACATAATTGCTTAATAAATCTCACCCCCAAATCTGCCCTCACTTACTGTGATTCACTGTGTCGGAGATAGCAGGGACGAGTCAGCGCGCTGGTCCAGTGGGAGGAGCTCCAGGTGGAGTCCTAATTTAGCTTAGGTGCCTGCCCGATAATTACAACCCCACCTGGAGCTCCT
>NW_017307138.1:157539-177218 GCF_000935625.1 Nanorana parkeri | reverse complement strand
GGGGTCATCTGGCAGTCTCCGACCACCTAAATTAGGACCCGGAGACTGTCAGATGACCCCGCTCGGAGCGCCGCCCACCAGAGCAGCAGTGACGCTCGGCGAGGTAAGTAAGAAACCTGACCACTGGACCACGCTGACTCGAGTATAAGCCGAGGGGGGAACTTTTCAGCAAAAAAAATGGGCTGAAAATCTCGGCTTATACTCGAGTATATACGGTAGTTGATATGAAAAACAAAATTGATAGAAATGATTTGTCTATTTACAACAGAGTTTAAAAAAAGTCACTTCTGTTTCTCAGATTTGGAGATGCTATAAATGGCAAACTATTGTTGTATATGCTGTAATTTATGTAACCGAGACATCAAAAGTTATATTTGTGAAGCACCATTTATTTTTGGTAGAGGTCTGGCATTAAGGGGGAAGTATACATTTATTTATACTCATTTGTTTCAATTTCCTATCATGTTTAGCATGATAATGCACATGGTGACAAAATTGTCAAGTAACAGGGGTGCTGTCAAGCTTACATGCAATCATTCTAAAGGCTTTTTAAATGGCAGTTTTATTGGTAGTATCTGTTGTTGTCAAACTTTTTTTTTAAATAGTTTTAGATATGTTAGGGAATGGTTAAAATCATTTTTTTGCTGTCTGTGTTGTCTTGGGGAGATTTCTCTTTACTTTTGTTCACAGATACAACAGAAAGTGATAGGAAATGTCTCCAAAGTGAGGGAAATCCACTCTTAGATAGTTGTCACAGAAGCAGGTGTCCCCATCGAAGAATCTAAACAAGAAAGAGTTATAGAGATGGAAAACGGGAAGGTGCAAGGGCGGATCCAGAGTCTATTCTCGGGAGGGGCACTGCCAGAAAATTTACGTTTTGCTTACAGAACGGTTAATATTTTATTTAAGACGGTTTCCCGGCCAACCACAATTAAGCCGGCCAAACAACATGCAGCCGGCTTCCCTGGCAATCAGGAAGCCGGGCGGCATGTCATTACCCGCTGCCAGCTTCCTGATTACCCGGGAAGCCTGCTCCATGCCAGTGGAAGCACCGGTATTGGTATTCAGTATCGGCGAGTACCAAAAGCAAAATATCGGTACTTGTACTTGATACCGAAAAACCGGCATTGGTGCATCCCTAGTTTTGATTAAAACTATTTTTTTTGTATTGGGACAAGTAGATTGTCATGAAGGGCAAGTTGATTCGGCCCCCGCTTTATCCCTTGGACAAGTCATTTTTAAAAAAAATGTCCACACCCCTTATTACACAACAATGCAGAATACCATCAGCTATAGAGGACTACAAATCCCAGCAATAATACAATATACAGCAATGTAGACTGCCAACAGCTATAGAGAACTACGATTCCCAGCAATACCATTATACAGCAATGCAGAATAGCATCAGCAATAGAGGACTACAAATTCCAGCAATACCATTATACAGCAATGCAGAATAGCACCAGCAATAGAGGACTACAAATCCCAGCAATACATATTACAGCAATGCAGAATAATATGAAGCTCTGGGTTCGCCGCCTGATGTCACCAGGGTCTCAGGATGGTTGTGCAGGCTCTCACCAGGGGGCCAGAGAGTTTGACAGGTGCGTGTGGGTGCAGCAGAGGCGGCTCCCTAATTAGGCTCTCAGGTGGTCAATGCACACTGTCAGGTGATCAGTGCAGGCTCTCTGCTGGTCAGTGCGGGATCCATAATAATTAGTGGGGGCTCCACTGTGGCCAGTGGGAGCTCCCTGGTGATTAGTGGGGGCTCTGTGGTGGCCAGTGGAGGCTCCCTGGTGGCTAATGTGGGCTCCGTAGTGTAGGTTGACCATTCATGCCGGATTTCTGGGGATGATCCCCAGATTGAGGAAACCATCCCCTGACAAATGATGTCCCCGGAAATATAAAATAAAACATTTTTTGTTTTTTAATACTCACCTGATCCCTGGATCCAGACAAGCGCAGCCTCCTGTCTCCCACGCTGTCTCACCCCCCTACGCTCACCCGCCCTGCACGTTCATACGGGTGCATGTCTCCTGCCTCGGACGCAGACAGGATCCATCCTGTCAGCATACTGGTACGCTCACCCGCACCGACGTGCAGGACAGGTGAGCGCAGGGCGACGTACGGCCGCGTAGTCCCATAGAGAAGAATGGGGGCTGTGTACTAATCACACGCAGCACCTGTCCTTCCCAGGAGCTGCCAGATACGGCCGTGCGTCCCTCCCTCCATCGCCTCTCTGCCCGGCCGCACGATTACAGAGCCGCATCTGTAGCGGTGCAGGTGGCAGAAAGGCGGCGGAGGGAGGGAACCACTGCACCTGCGGCCGGGGGCTTAATTTAGTGGGGTGGTGTGACGGGTCCCCTGATGCCCGCGGGCCAGTTAGTTGACCCCTGGCTGGTGGTATTCAGCAGTGCTGTATAATCATTATACAGCACTGCTGAATACCACCGACCCAGCTAAAGTCCCCCAATCCCCTCTTTCCCCCCAACTTGCCAGCCATCACCCACAGTCTCCCCAACCTCACCTACCTTCATGCAGGCTGCAGCACCTCTTCTTCTGTGTCCTTGGCGGCCAGTGGAGGGGAGGGGGTCACAGGAGAGGGTCCTCACGATGACCCACATACCAGGATGTGGCTGCCTGGCTGTGCCTGCAGAGACGGGTTTAGGCTCGGCCTCCGCCAGGCTAACAGTCACTTTGAATGACAGGCAGCCGCCTGTTTCATTCGGATCCCCGCACACGCCGGAACATACAGCTGTCCCTCCTCCGTGTCACAGACTTTACTGCAGTTCATTGTACAAAGTTTTGTGTAAAGTCTGTGACACGGAGGAGGGACAGCTGTCCCTACACACTGCGGGTGGCTGTCCGTGGACGCAAGAGTTTGGACAGGAGCGGCACTAATCTGGGGGGGGGGGGGGGCAATTGCCCCGTTGCCCCCCCCCCTGGATCCGCCACTGGGAGGGTGGATATGTCATCGTGTGGTTCTGTAGTCTATCATCAGACAGGCATGACAACACTACTTGGGGTATTAGTGCAGCAGGAAGCGTTGTCAACTTACTACTTGAAGTGAAGAGCTCAGTGAATTTCTGGCAGGATCAACAGGCATTTTTCTTTGCCTGCAGCATTTTTAAGAAGACAAAACATGGAGAAATGTAGTGCAGAGATTATGTGAATTTTACTCAGACATACACTTACATAAGGTAAAAAGAAATCACTGATAATAAATCTTCACAAAAAGCCGCAACGTTAGTATGCAAAACATCATACTGCCATGGCCCTTAAAGCTGAACTTCCTTTGCAGTGCCCCCTACTGCACCGCAAGGGTTAAATGCTTATTCGGTCTAGGGGTAAAAGAAAAGGCTGTAATATTTGCCTTATGATCTCTTCCTCAGTCACTGGCACTCTTCTCCTAATGAATGCTTTTGCATCATACTAGATGTGACCTTCAGCCAGAGCACCTTGGAGAAGAGCCTTTGGTGGACCAGTCACACACATGGAGGGAGTCTTCCAAAATGAGGAATACGTTATGGATTACACTTTATTCCTCTACCCCGAGACTTACCGAGTATTTAAGGCTACATGACATGACACATAGGGATTCCCTTTTTACAGAAACACTCTCTGCGAGGATATTATATAAAAAATGAGTACAACTTTATGCAAATTAAGCTTAAAATAAGAGTCTAATAATAAAATAACTTCAGCATAAACATCAGTATATTTGGCTCTGGATTTATTTTCTGTAATTGATTGTTACACGCTCACTCTCTGAAAACCTTTTGTATAGTATAGCATCTCATTATATCTACTGATTTATAAATGTTGCATGATTTACATTATCTCCTCATGTATTATGCATTTCTTTACTTTAGGTGTTAGGGCTGTTCTGTATGCTACATTCATACATTCTGCGTTTTAAAGCCCCACTCCAGGTAAACACACACACACACACACACTCACTCGGCAAGGGTAATTTTTCTTTTTTAGCCGATGTTATATACAATGCACTTGTCCATAGGTCTGAAATGCTGTTCATAGATTATTATTTTTCATGTAATATTTTTTTTTTTGTATGGGCTATTCTTATGTGTAACAGTAATGTGCATTTAAAGAGCATCGAGCAAAACTTTTATTAACTCTTGCAGTGGGGCTACCCCTGCATTGCATGGTTATCTGCTTTTTTTTGTCTAGTTGCTAAGAGAAAGTTATACTTACCTGAACCACGGAGCTGGCTTGCTCTTAGATCAGTCCTTCCAGCCTCTCTCCCCTTCCGCTGCAGCGGTCTTAGGTCACGTAAATCATCACTTTCTGTACAGAGGAGGAAATGTATCAAAACTGGAGCAGACAGAATCTGGAGCAGTTGCCCATGGCAACCAATCAGCTTCTCTCTTCAGTTTGCTCAGGTAGGATTTGAAAATGAGACAGAGAAGCTGATTGGTTGCTGTGCACAGCTGCTTCAGTTTTGATAAATTCCCCCCCATGTGTATAGAGATGAGGACGCTGAGGAATATTCCAATGCTGCAGCGTAGAAGGTAGGCTTCAGAGACCAGAGAAGCAAACAGCTGGCTCGGGGGTTGAGTGTAATTTTTTTTTTTTTTAGCACCTAGACTTAACCTTTGCTGTGTGGGGGTAGCCCACTGCAAGGGTTAATACAAGTTTTGCCCAGAGTTCTTCTTTAAGCTATAGGATATTGGATGCTGTAGTTCAGAATTCAGTGTAACTTTTACGAATGTTAACTTTTGAGATGTTTTTGCATTTAAATATTCCCACCCCTCCCTAATTCCTTTAAGTCTATGACTAAGCACTGTAGAAGGGTGAAACACTCAAGGAAAGAAGCAACTTTTGTGAGGATAGAGCAAACACTAATGTTCTTAGTGTAATTGTTCTACTGGTTGAGTGTTCTTCACTAGGTTCATTAATAAAGAACAGAGTGAATGGCAAAAATATTGCATTATGGGCATTAGATCGAGCTGAGGATCATAAGAAATAAATACATGTTCGTGATGGCATACATTTCAAGAGAACGTTGGAGAGAATGTAACAATGGTTATCCTCACAGTATCAATGGTTACAAATACAGTATATATACATACCCTCTGGGCCTGTTCATGCCCAATCCAGTGGCTGGAACGCACTGGATTGCATAGTTAGGCCTCCCTGTGTTCTGGTTCGGGAGGGGCGTGGTGGTCCCATGCAAGTCAATGGCAACGCAGCCACTGAAACAAACTGGATTAGGTGTGAACAAGCCCTCTAGCAGTCTCTTGAATTGTAACATTATATCCTACTTAATATTATCAGAAACGTACTCTAACAATTTACAGAAATAGGTTCACTCTGAGCACTAATGTGATATAATTCTAATCAGCAGGCTTTGTTGATTATTTTTGGGGGTAAATATATTGGGGTGCAAACACTGTAAATGTTCTGTTGAAAAAAATTACAGAAAAATGTATTTTATTTCTAATTTGCTCACTATTAATAATTCCCAATAGAAATGAAATCAATAAAAGTATATGTATACAGATCTGTTGCCAAATGAATGTTGGTTATGTGTTTAGATGAAGCACTGAGATCTTGAGGAATGCTGAATTAAGTTTTACTTGCTTAGGAGAACATTACATGTATGTATACAGCATTGTAAAGGAAACACACACACATATATATATATTCCCCCATGTCCCCTGTCACCCCCTCGTGTGGAGCGGAGGATCACGGGTGGGGACGGGGCCCCCGTCAGGATGGGGGTCTCCCGGTCCTCCCCATGGGAGAGGGGAAGGGAGGGCGAGGCCCCTGGTGCGAGGCCAAAGGTTTTGCGGTCCGATTTTCCCCATGACCGTATCTGGAGGGCTGCAGGGGTCGGTGCTGGGTGCAGGTGAGCAGGAGCTCCTGAGTTAAGTGGCCATCTCGGTTGCCGTCGAAGCCCGTCAGCCCATGTTTCTCAGGAAATATCATATGTATCAAATTCTGTGTTTGCTGTGATCCCAGTTTTTCTTATATTCACATTTTTTTTGATAATTGGACTTTTCTGTTTCTCTTATCTCTCAGGTCCCTAGAAGAGCAGCACTTGCATTTAAGCTTTAGTTTGAGATATACACACAGCAGCCTGTCTCCCTCCCCCCTGCTCAGTGCTTCTCATCATCCCTGGCATCTGACCTGTTAGTTTGCGGCTTTCTATATATATATATATATATATATGTATATATATATATATATATATATATATATATATATCCTGTGTATCATAGATAAGCATGCATATAGAGAGACTAACTTTGCACTACAGCGCCATCTACAGCTCAAAAAACATAACAGTATATCAGTACATTAGAATGTCAGTAATACGATCAGTACATATCAGCATATGCTATTTCCAACAATTAAAGCCCTATCTGTCCTGTGAAAAACAATGTATAATTCATCAGGGTAGACTACAAAGCTTAAAAGATATAATATGCAGCACAGTGACATCACCAAAATGACAAAAATGCTTTGGGACTCAAGAATGTTTAGGGAGAAAAAGGCCTGGGAACTAAAGTGGTTAAAGAAAATATCAACAGATGTAATGGTGTGTTGTGGAAATAGCACCCCTATGGAAAATTACTTTTTGTAGGCATTTTGCATGACTGCCCAGCATGCTCTCTGACAATGCTGTGAAAAGTTTGACCCCTCCGCCATGCAAAATGTCTGATGTTTGTAGGTTTCCTTGAATGAACTGCCTGTTTTAAACAAGATTTCAATGGGATGCAAATCAGGGCTTTGCCTAGGCCACTCTACAACCCTTCATTTTTTCTTTTTGAGCCATTTATTGGTGGATTTGCTTATTTTTATCATATTGAAAGATTAATATCCAGTTCAGCTTACATTTTTGGACAGATGGCTTCACATTCTCATAAAGCTTGCTTTGATATGATGCAGAATTAATAGATGACTTAAAGTTGCCCACGTCCTGAAGCAGCAAAACAACCCCAAACCAGGACATTTCCACCATCATGCTTTACAGTTGGTATCAGATTCTGCTCAAAACTTCTCTACTGTTTCTCTGGCCAAACAACGCTATCTTTGATTCATCAGTCCACAGCACATTGTTCCAGAAGGCCCATTCTTTACATGTATGTTCAATGGCAAACTGTAGTCTTGTTCTAATGTCCTTTTTGAACAGCAAATAACTTTCCTGGCACACCTCTAATGCAAGTTAAATTGCCACAATCTCTTTCTGATTGTACATGCATGCATTATGCCACCAACTGTTTCAAAAGTTACCCGCAGATTCTGTGATGAAATCTGGTCTTTTTGCATTGAACAGTGAGTTTCTTGGTAGAATTTACTGGGCCGGCCAGCCCTGGGGATTTTATTTCTTTATTACAGGTTTTTATATAGTGCCATCAATTTACACAGCGCTTTACATAGTGCACAGTTACATCAGTCTCTGCCCTCAAGGAGCTTACAATCTAAGTTCCCTATCTCGCATACACACAGGGCCAATTTAGACAGGAGCCAATTAACCTTTCAGCATGTCTTTGGAGTGTGGAAGGAAATTGGAATACCCGGATGAAACCCATGCAAACTCCTTGCAGATGGTGTCCTGACCGGGATTTGAACCAGGGATCCCCAGTGCTGCAGGGCAGAAGTGCTAGCCACTACGCCAGCAGTCAAATAAAATCTATGTTACTTGTAAACATTAAAAAAAATTTGGAGATCTTTTTAAATACCTTGCCAGGCATCTACAACCTTCTTTCTGAAGGTTCTTTAATCTTTGAACCTTCTTTCTGAGAGCTCTTTTGATCTTTGCATGATGAAACCACACACATCAATGGCAAAGAGAACAGCAGACCCTAGATATCGGGGGTATAAATAAAACAGGTTCCACCTGCATACTCCCTGAGGAGTTTCTAATCATCAGCACCTAATCTTAAACACCCGATTGTAATTTCATGGATTTGAAGTAGTAATGTAGGGTCGCAGCTCCTTTTTCCGTCTGACACTTCTAGATTTTTGTTAATTTAGATTATGATAAAGAATACAACAGGTCAATCTTATCTGTCGTTTTTCAAGTGCATCACCTTTGTCTGTTGCAGATTTATTACGGAAAATCTAATGTTTGCTTGTTCAAATTTGATGAAAAAGTCAACAATTTACATGAGGTGTAGTTATTTTAACATGAATGTATAAATAAGAATTATTATGAATTGGAAAAGTTAACTTACAATTGGGAAAATGCAAACCTAAGCTATGTATAGCTACGTTAAATGTGCCTATCTGTGGCAGGAAAGGGTTTTGACAGGCTGCACTATGCATGATGACACTTCTTTTAGGAATTTGACAGAGTGATGTGCATTAAAAGTTGACATTAAGTGTCTAGTTTAGCATAAGGTGACATAACCAATTATTTTTTTTATCATTATCTTAAGCCTGTGTGGTGTTAAGTTTAGTTGTTCATAATTACAGCAGTACATTAAATTGTATAACTGAATTTACAGCAAATACAACTCTGAGAATTCTATGCCGATTATTTCTGTAAACATATAAAACAAGTATTTGTACTAAGTCTTGGATAGGCTGTGGTGTTTTCTTATAATTGGTTTATTGTACAGTACATACCAAGAGTATATATTTTGTGATATGAAGACATTTATTAAAAATAGTTCTAAACACATTACAGTTCATAAAGTCATACTTGTATAACTGAACTTTTCCCTCTCAGAAGCAGAGTCTGAACATCAGTCCTTTCTCATTCTTCATTCTTTCTCAACTTAACAGCTGTCACATGTCCTTGTGTGTGTTGAGTCTTGACCCATAAATAAATGGAGATAGAAGCATTGTGCAGAGTATATGAGATAAAAGTGTTTCTAGATACTAGAACTAGAACCATGCAGATATAGGACCATTTAAACTAATCTAAACCTAGTAGAAATATGTGTATACGGTGCTATTAAAATCCCATGCTGAAGACATTCTTTCCTGGTTACATGAGAACTTGTAATATATTTTCCATTAAATTCTTAGCAGCTTTTCATGGCAGTACTGTCTACAAAGTTGACAGCTTAATAATATTAAATACTACAACATCATGTATAATGCTATATATAAAGGAATGGAGAGTGAACGCTATAGTCACTGGTGAAATAAACCAGTAAGAAATATAGATTTACAGAATATCACATACCTGAATATTGAATTATATATCGCATATCATGGGCATATTGTTATTTTTAAACGATATCAATTGATCATTATTCAACCTTTCTGAAGAAATTGATAATGAAACTTAAGAGAATGCACAGTGGTTTGTATATATATCTTCTTTATGTTATGGTCAAAATACATTGAAATAAGTTTATTTGTTTTTTTTACTCCGTACACAAATATTACCTAAGATTTTTTGTAGACTGATGTTCAACTAGCAGGGGGAGCTTAATGCTCTTTTACCACCTAATATAAAAAAAATTCTGTTTACAGAGCTGAATAGCTCAGCTGAATTTCCAATCGCAGTCACTCAAACCTTATTGGATGATGATGTTGGGCAAAGAGATATTTCTGCTCTGCTCTGTCTTTAGAAGCATAGTGCTATAGGACTCTTTTGTCAAGTATTAAATGGTTATTTGTAAAACAAAGATTGTATTAATAGTGTGAAAACAGATCTAAAACATCAGATTAATAATTTATAAGCCTAAATTAAATTGATCCCAAACCATTACAGTTACCCTCAAAAGGGAAACTGTAGCCGTTTAAATATTTTTAGATGTACATATTAAAAAACCTCATCTATAATCCTATCAGTATGTGATATCTCTAGAATGTCAAATCCACACTTAACAGCATGCATGGATGAATCTCCTTCATTGTATTCTGACAGCTGGCACCCGCAGCTGTCGGAATAGGCGAACAGTGATTATAGCTAAACGGACAACTTTTTTTCCACCCAGCTCCTTCAATTTTTCAAGTGAAGTTTGTCAAGCAGAGTGGTGTGTGCAGGGCCACCCACTGCTCAAATTTTGTTTGATTTACAGAAATGGGCAGAAATAATAATGTGAAATTCTACTATATTTCCGTTATGATGATTAATATTCCCTCTCTTTTAAGCGGGCTTTGCTCTTTGTTTTGGTCCAGCTGACTTTGAGCCCTCAGGCTATGTATTTCTACAACACAGTGCCTTTTCTTCTTCTTGATCTGATATGTCTATGAATAATACAAAGTATCACAATGCTCCCGTAGTAGAGGTGGAAAATTACATTTTTGGTTCTAGTTTTAGTTTTTCTTCTAATTTGTTATATTTTAATCATTATGGACTTTGATTCAATAGCTTGTGTCTAATCCTTTATACTATCTGAGTCTAGGACTTCTGTTCCACCTATCCTGAAGGACACATGCTCTTTATCTTGACTGATCATGTCTATGTATGTATTGATTTTGTTATTCTTTGCCCTTTTACTATCAATATACATTGTTTTGAAAAAAAAAAAAAGAACAGACTTAACAAATTTTTTAAAAAGTTTAAATTTTTGGATAAAAAAAAACAGTAAAGCTAAAGTCTGCTTAAGAACTCCCGCCTTAAAAATAAACCCTGTAGCAATTTAAAAAAAGTAATCCTAATGGTCCAAATATTCACCTAGGTCCGTAGTCACATGATGTACCAGGTCTCGTTTACACCAGTTAGGCCTTATATCTTTTATTAATTATTTCGCACTGCTGTATTCTCATTCTTGTGATAGAGATCAAACCTGTGTTATATTTTTCTCTAGTAAATTTGGGCCTAGATTTGCAATTCAAAATTTTACACTGCTGTGTCATCTATGGTCTTTTTAATTCTTTTTTTACTTTAATACTTTTTTTATTTTAATTCTACAATGCATAATAACCACTTTTACATCCATAAATACATAATTAAAACAACATCACAAAAACAAACACTAGTACAAAAAAAAACCACACAACCACAAAATAAAATTTTTCATCGTACCACTTTACATAAATTAAATTTCTCCACACTATACCAGTAGCAGATGGAGCAGACATTATAAACAAACTCCTTTTACTATATTCAATCTACTTATCCAACATTTTACCATATTTATCCATGTTACCTCCTATGTTTAAACATGATTCCCTCAAATCCAGCCACTTTGTCTAATTCTTTCTTCCATCCGTCCACTGTGGGAGGCGCTGCTGAAAACCACATAAAGGCTATATCATGCCAAGCCACACACAATGCCCTCGTTATAACCAACTTTGCATAATACCCTACCTACAAGGATCCAAAAATACCCAAAATACATATATTTGGATTGTTAGAAATATGAACTTCGAAAGCTATATTTATTATGTCCACACCTGCCAAGTCTGTTAATTCTTAATGAGAACTTGATCGAAATTGGCGAGCAACAAGACAGTTTTGCATCAGTTAGGACAGCCACAGCAAACTAGTGGCCAATTTCTGTTTGCCAGTCATAGCGGGTGTATTACTGTTTCATAAAAAAATCATTTGTTGCATCTAAAGCTACCTGGGGAAAAAAATTATCAGATTGGGGTGCTGCTGCTAACTGAAAAAGAAAATAATCAATTTCACAGCCAAATATGCACTGCCTATGTACGCTGTTGCTTGGACTGTTTGTGAAGAATGTACTATTATGTAACACCACGTAGAGCTTTAAAGGAGAACTATGAGGTGAGTTATTTTCACTCATAATCTGAGCCGACCTGTGACAATGAGATTGTCACAGGTCGGCTCAGTTGATCAGGAAGTGAGCAAACACATACAGTCGCTCGCTCATTTCTCGATCTATCCCTGCAGAGAGCCGTGACTGTCACTCATGGCTCCCTGCGGGGATTCCCCCCTCCCCTGTCCGATCCTCCAGCGCTGACTGGCGAAACAGATGGGGGAGGAGGCGGGCACAGCTCACTCTGCCTCTGGATAGGCAGAGCCAGCTGTCAATCCCGCAGCTGGGTGGATCCAGACAGTATTGTCGGGATCCGTTCCGGCTGTGGCGTCTAAGTATACCGTGAGCTGTAGCTTCCGGTATACTGAGCTTTGGGTCACGGGAGAACTAGGGGGGAAAGCCCTGACCCCATAGTTCTCCTTTAAGGCATCCCCCAAGCATGTTATTTAGTCCTTGACTGCCTTTAGGCGTTCCCTAAAGACTCATCTCTTCAGGGAAGCCTATCCCACCTCGACCTAACCACTGAACCATCACATTCTCAAATAATTCATCCCCACACAGCTACCTCCTCGTGTATCATTTCCCCCTCCTCTTTCAGATTGTAAGCCCTCAGGGGCAGGGCCCTCCTTACCATCTTGTCTTGAATTGTATTGTAACTGTAATGTCTTCCTTATATTGTAAAGCGCTGCACAAACTGTTGGCGCTATATAAATACTATGTAGTAATAATAATAATAAGTGTTCGTTTTTTTGTTTAGGTGCTAAAAAACAAAGTTATATTCACCCGATGGAAGCCATCTTGCTTTTAGACCAGTCCTTGGAGCCTATCTCCCCCTCCACCGCAGTGGTTTAAGGATCCTTGAGTCATTACATTCAATACACAGTTTATAGGAGATAAGAACACCGAGGGACATACCATTGCTGCAGTGGAGGAGGAGATTGGCTTCAGGAACTGGAGTAGCAGCCAGAGTGTAACTTTTTTTTTAGCACCTAAACAAAAAATGAGCACCTAACCCTTGCAGGAACCATTTTTTTTGCCCAGAGTTCTGCTTCAACCACTTGCTGATCTGGGTGTTTACACCCCCTTCCTGTCCAGACCATATTTCAGTATTCAGCGCTGCGGTACTTTGACTGACATTCCGTCATGCAACGCTGTACTGAAATGATTTTTTTTGGGACAGATAGAGCTTTCTTTTGGTGGTATTTATACACCACTTGGGTTTTAATTTTTTTTACTATATAATGAAAAATTACCAAAATGTTTTTTTTTAAAAACCTGTTTTCCATATGTTATGTTATAAAACATATATTATTACCCAACTGTTTGGTAAAATATAAAAGACGGGGTCACGTCAGGTAACTAGACACCAAAACATGTCAAGCTTTAAAATTGCGTGTGCCCGTGAAATTGCAAAAAACTGCAAAAAAATGATTGCCCTCACTGCAACGTTAAAGGCGATCGGTAACATGTGCGGCGCAATGGATGCAATCGTCGTTTTTGCAAGCGATCGGGCGTCTCTACAGAGCTTGGACGCAATCTGTCTCTAACCGCAGGTATCCACTGAATACACGTGGACAGCTCCGACCAGGACGCCTGTACAAAGCAATGCAGGTGCCGTAGCTGTGATTCCAGCCACAAGAATCGGCTGATTCTAGCCACAGCTGTTGTGTCCACTGTTCAGACCATATGGGACATGTAAATGTGGCCTTACTTGGCCTCCATGGCAATGCAATGCCTTGTTATGCTTCTAATGCCTTTTCTTGACAGTAGTTTGCCTATTAGCCATAAAAATGGGTAGAATTTAAAAACAAGATTTGCCCTCTATAGACTTTAATGGGATTTACCTGTAAGTTCGGGTTTAATGAATTTTGAACAAGATTAGTGGAATCCTTGGCAAATTGAACCTGAGCAGATTCACCCAGCACTACTTGCAAAGTGGATGATTTCATATAATTTCACTAAAATTTTGATATTGTCAAACCGCTGCCATATAGTTGGCTTTTATTAATTACATTTGTTAGCATCACTGCCTCAGAAAATATTCTAGTCATACAAAACTGTCAACTTGCATTAATCTTGCAGCATGCAGTAGAACATATTCTGTAAACCCAACATGTCGTTTATGTTGAACGTTTTGAATCCCCTGAGTCTTCCCTTCCATCTGTCTAGACATCAGAGGCTTCTGCCCTGCACATTGGTGGGGTTTAAAGGGTATATCTTGCTGTAGTGAAAGTGTTAAGTCATAGAGATAGTTGGCTTTGAGAACGGATTACATGATGCTCTGATGGATGTCCTGTCTCCCTCTGTACAGATGATGACTCTGTATAGTCTTTTGACTCTAAGCTTCAACGTCAGGAAGATAAATCAACAGGATCAAAGCGCGTTATGTGCCTAACATGGAATTGAAATCCCTCTCTTCCCCTCCCTGCTGTGGCTCAGCAATACTGAACACTCCTTTTAATATCTATAATAGGGATATTTTCTTACCAAATCCTCCTTTTGTTCTTCAAGTGCTGATTAACACAATTTTTCTTGTTCTTAATTTGGCCAATCACGAACACTTATTACCTTTTGTGCAGAGCATTCACTGTCAGTTTCCTGGTGACCCCGGAATGTTGCTAAACATTCAGAAAATCCCTTGGTGTGGACACTTTCTTTCTGAAATAAAACCACACGGCTGATGATTAAATGTGATGAAATTTTCTTTCAAGATGTCACTTTCATCATGATGTAGAGATGTTAAAGCCTGTAATCAGGGATTGTTTTTCCTTCCTAGCAGCATTTCTCAGCCTTTTCTTTCAGAAGATGTAGGGGACAGTATATAAAAAGTATGAAAAGTGCAAAACAAAATGGATTTAGTCCTCTATTCTTCAAGTCTAAAGCTGAAAAAATACATTTCAGGAGAAATTGAGCAGTGGGGCAGCCTATCTTTTTTTTAAATTGCTGTTTTTGGTTAGGAAGATTTACTGCCCTCATGACAGGTGTCAGGCTAAGCAATAAGTTAGTGAAATCTTTTAAGAGGAAAGCAATATTATTACGTATTATACATATTACATGAGACGGGTGTTTATACATGTTTACCTTTATGGTTTTTTTGATTATATATGTTATTTGTAGTTTAGTAAAAAAAAAAAAGCATTGATGTTTCTTATCTATATGCAGTGGTGCAGATATTTTTCAAGGGCAATTAAGATTGTAGTCAGGGCCCTCCCTCTAATGAAGTAGCCTGAGGCAGTCACCGCTAGCAGCATCTCATTAGTGGCCAGCAGGTGTGTGTGTGTGGGAGGGGGGGGGGGAAGACGAGGGGCGGCCAGATAGTCCCAGGTTGCTAAGAGCCCTTAGAAACATGTGACACTCTGTCTGGCTTCACGCCCAGCTTACTGACGTTATCAGTTGCCAGGGAGCTAAGTGGGACGCTCTGACTGGTGCCCCGCCAAGCTCCTGGCAACCAGTGATGTCAGTGAGCTAAAGGAAAGGCAATCATTGTATATACTGTACAGTGACTATCTCATTTATCTCAGCAAGGGTTAATATTATTACATCAGTGTTCCACATGAATATTCGTTTTGGGCGTGGAGCAAGTGTGGAACTGTCAGTCGGGTTTGGAAGTGAGGCAAAGTCTGAATCTCACTTTTGTAAAGCTGTCAGGCAGATTATAGGGTAGCGCGGCTTCATTAACCAGCCGGCTGATCAGCTTTCTTGCCACATGACGCTAATGTTTATACTGTGCTCAGTGCTGGACTCTGCCTGTGTATTGTGTTGTGTGTACTGCCATCTGTGTGTTGCTTTGTTATCACTTGTTGACATGCCATGAAAGCAACCATTGAACTGTGTGCCATGTCAGCTTCTGAAAATATTGTTTGCAGTATATAGTATATTTCTCTGGCACAATGCTCCATACATGCAATACTTGCTACTAGGTACATTCGGTAAAACAGTGTAAAGAAGAAAGTACGGTCAAATTGTTTACTGGAGGAAGTTCAGTAAAATATGGAATCTAAATGGTATCCACCTATGGGATAAAGTGATTTCTCCTTTGTTTTTGCTTTATTGGGTGAGCCACTTTGGCTGCTAAAGAACTAAAACCGCCAGCAAGCTTTGCCAGTCCGGTATTTTTGTAGCAGGGGATTAGAAATGTCTGCACTTTGCATAACAATAAATGTATTTAACTCTAGGTTGATGCCTGATATGTGTATTCATCAACAGTATTGATTTATGATTTTTGCCATCATCTACCTTGACATTTTGGGAAAGTATATAGAAAACGCAATATTATTTATTTCATGTTAATTTTTGTGATCCTTTTTTTCTTCTTCAAACAGGAGCAAATCTTAGTCTTGGTCAGAAGTATGTTGTTAAATAGTACCATTTCTATACACCAGAGGGAAGGGTTCAACTATCAGAACCATACAGCGTAAACCAATAGTAAATTGTCTCAGATTTTAAATATCCTTAATACACGTTATGGATGGGCTGGAACAACTGTTATTATCATTTATATTTCCCTTATATTTCCCTTTATTTCTTGTCCCAAAGGCATGACAAAAAAATACATGCCACAGAATAGGTGTCCCCATTAGAAGAAATTCCACCACTCCTGTTCTAGTGACAGCTTTAAAATATAGCATTTCCCCTCACTTCCTGTCTGACAATAATCACCATAAATCTCAATAGGAACTTATAAGAGCAGTTAAAAACCAACATAGTTACATTGTTACATAGTATTTGAGGTTGAATAAAGACACAGGTCCATCAAGTTCAACCTTGTGCCTGTGTGCGCGTGTATATGTGTATATGAGTCCCTGTGTGCTCTACATTTTAAGAGTACCTTTACCGTATGTATGTTACGGCCTCTTAGGGTGGTATCTAATTCATTTTTTAATTAATCAATATTCTCTGCAGATACCACTGCGTGTGGCAAAGTGTTCCAAAATGTAACCACTCCGACTGAAGAAAGCCCCTACGACCTTCGTGGTTAAATCTTTTCTCCACCAGTTTTAGGTGGTGGTCTCTAGTCCTTGTTAAGGAGTTTACAGTAAAAAGTTTATTGCTGATGTTGCTATCACCACTAAACATTTTGTACATCAAAATCATGTCCCTTCTTAATTCCCTCAATTCCAGTGTGGACAAGTTTAAATTTAGCAACCTTGTCTTGTAGCTTTGATCCTCCAGCCCCTTAATTAGTTGTGTTCTCTGGACCCTCTCCAGCTCAAGGGAACCCTTTTTGTGGATTGGTGACCAAAATTGAGCCATATACTCTAGATGAGGCAGAACTAGCGATCTATAAAGTGGCAAAATTATTGCTTTGTCTCTACAGAACATTCCCTTTTTAATGCAAGGCAGTACTTTGCTTGCTTTGTTTGCCGCAGCCTGGCATTGCATGCTAATATTCAATCTGTGGTCTACTCTGACCCCCAAATCTTTTGCCATTTCTGACATCCCTAGTGGAGTCCCCATTAATGTGTATTCTGCTTGCCTGTTTTTAACCCCAAAATGCATTACTTTACATTTTTCAACATTAAACTTCATCTGCCAGAGGTTTTATTCCTTCCGCACAAAATCCACAATAAAGAAAAGGTTTTGTCTGAAGTCCTATGTAGTGGCTGTGAACTACATCACCTTATTTAAAGCAGAACTCTGGGCAAAACTGCACTGCAAGGGTTAAGTGCTAATTTTTGTCTAAGTGCTAAAATATTAAAAGTATACACGCTTGATCCTCAGAGCCTGCTTGCTTTTAGACTGGTTCCTGGAGCTTCTCTCCCCTTTTGCTGCAGCGCTCTAAGGTCCCATGAGTCATCACGTCCTATGCACAGTGTCTGAGGGACATACCTTTGCTGCAGCAGAGAGGAAGACACGCTGGAGCGAGGGCTGTGACAGCTGTCCGGCTCTAAATTTCAGGTGAGTATAACGTTTTTATTTTAGCATCTAGACAAAAACAAGCACTTAACCATTGCAGTGCAGGAGTAGCCCCACTGCAAAGGTTAAGGACAGTTTTGCCAGGAGTTCTCTCTTTGGATTACATACAGTAGTTATACAGACCCCTTCAGGTAAAAAGAGTGTAATATTAAAGCATCCCTAAGGCTCCATTCACACAAGATTTGTTGTGTTGTGGATTTTTTGCAATGGATGACAAACTTTAGGGCACTAAAAAAATGAATGGGTATGAATGGAACTAGTTCACACAGTGTGATTTGTTCCATTGCAGTGCGATGAAAAAAATAGTAGAGCATGCTCTACATTTTTTTTCAGTACAGCATAATGGAACAAAAATGGATGTAATTGCTTGCAATGGAACGGAAGTAAAAAAACAAAAACAAAACATAGATGCTTGTTCACCCAGGGCATATTAATTAACCTCCCTGGCGGTCTGATTATGCAGGATTTTAGCATGCCATAGCGATACATTGTTTTTCATGGCAATTTGTTGTTTTATATTGTAGGCCTGTAATTCTTAGTAAATCTTAGGAATAACTCACCTAAATCTGTCCAAACAAGAGTCCAGTAGACATCCCAGGTATGATAAAGTTTGAAACACGAAATCATAAATTATGATACAAAAATTATAATATAATAATAAAAAAAATGGTCCAGTAAATGGGAATTCTGGGGGCGCTGCCTGATCCGTACCACAGTCAATAGAGTACCAAGATCGCACATACACAGAATCGTCGCTGTAGTCACTTTCAGTGTCTGATGACGAATTTCCCAACGAATCGCTATCGCTCAATTCTGCAAGTGATTCTAATTTACTATCGCTGTTTTCTAGCTGGTCTAAAACCGCTTTTGACCTAAAGGGACGCTTTTTGGATGCCATGGACGTTCTCAAGTTTCCAGGCAGAAAGAACAGTAAAAGCGCAGGCAGGGCACTGGACAAAGCTCTAGGGACAAAATTGAAGTGAAATGGTTTGATACATAAATGTAATAAAAACAGATTACGTTGTATTGTGTGTATTCTGTGTATATTGCATGTTTTCACTTTTGAATTTCCCGCCGGCTCCGCCCCCCCGCGGTGACGGCGAAAACAAAACTAAAAGTCAGATGCCGTCATCGGCCGGCCGCATATAGCAGAGGAGTCCGCTGGCTCGTAGGGACAAGGTAAGTGACACTTTTGTGCAAACCCGAGTGTGGCTCCCCCCGAGCCACACTTCGCTATTACTGAAAATTAACCCCGGGCCACACTCGGTAATACCGCCAGGGAGGTTAAAATAAAGATTGGCGAAAGAAAAAAAGAAATGAAAAAAGAATGGAACAGAAGTCAACGCAGGTGGAAACTGCAAGTGAACTGATCCTCTGTTTGCGGTTTCCTTACAATTTTGAACGGGCCCTAAAAGCTTAAATTACATTTTTTTAAATCCCGTTGCACTAGAGGACTGCAACATGCTAATCCCTACCCTCACCCTTTTGTTTTTAGGGTGGAGGGGCAATACTGGTTGAAGCATTTGCAGGATGCAGTGTTCGGTTATGTATTAACATTTTTATTAAAAGAATAGTAATTATAAATCCCAGTCCTTGCAACCTCCCCCCCAGCAGGGCAGTGAAGAAAATGGACCAAGCTGCTAATTTTTTTGTGGTTTACTAGGTTTCTGTATCATTAGTTTTTCAATAGTGGCTTTAATAGAAGCAAATTCCTAATGTCGCTTTTGCAATAACAATGTAGAGCCGCCCTCCTCAACCAGTATACCCATGTGGAAACCCTTGAATTAACTTTCTGTTCTCAGGAAACCTTTGCTAAAAATGATTATATCTACTGTTCACAGTACATTAGTGTGATCAATGAGTTGCTCATATAATAAATAAAAGAATAAAGAATGTGGCATCCCTAGAGCATTTGACACCAAAGGTGGATCATATTTCAAAATATTCCCTTCTATACAGTAACATGTTTTCAGTAATAGTTAGGTCATTAAAATGAAGCAAAAGAAAAGCAATGGCCAGAAAATAAGCATGGACAATTAAAATGGCAGCTTCTCTTCACAGGGGCGTGATGAGGCTGGGTGTCACCCGTAGCGCTGAATGGGTGACACC
>NW_017307138.1:104585-156559 GCF_000935625.1 Nanorana parkeri | reverse complement strand
CCGTAGCGCTGAATGGGTGACACCCCGCCGTGCCGTCATCTCGCATGCACGGTCGTCTTATTGACACCTGCCGGCGGCCATCTTGGTGATGGACGCCGGCAGAGAGAGGAGGGGACGTTCACCTGGCGGAATGAGGTATGCCGCCGGGTCCCCTCCTCTCTCCTGACAGTTGGGCTCTCGGTCCGTGACCGAATGCCCGACTTTTCATAGGGGGTGACACCAAAATGACTGTCATTCATTTTGGTGTCACCCCTCCAATGGTGGCACCCGGCAGCGGGTAACACGCCCCTTGTGACGCCACTGTCTCTTCACATTCGTGGTCAGTGTAGTGTTTCCTTATAATGGTGGTAAGGGACTAAGTGACATTGGTTGCCAATAGGGTAGGTGTCCCCTGACATTGATGGTCAGTGGGAGAGGTGCCCCTGACATTGATAGTCAGCGGGAGAAGTGTCCCCTATGATCAGTGGGAAAATGGTGGTAAATGCATGTTGCAAAATGTTTTGCGACTCCCTTTGAGTGGCCTCTGTTACCTCACCCTTCTTCAGCTCTGCTGCTGGATTTAGTCAAAGTATCCAGAGATCAATAAAAAAAAAGAAAATGAAAAGATCAAAGCCAGAACTCCAGGCAAAGTTTTTAAGTCATTACTGTTGTGTAAAAATAGATACCCTCTATTGGGATTTATTCCACATGCAGTATCCCTGCCCATTTTTCAATATGTACACTTTCATTCATGCCGCATAGTATAGCTCACACTATACTTCTGGCTCTGTCATTTATATGCCCCCCTTGCCCATTCATAGTATGCCTTGCAGCCTGTTAATGATTTGACAAGCCGGTTGTCTGGAGTTCTGCTTTAAATGTCTGCTCATATGTAGTTCTTCTATCACCTTCTTGCTCTAAGCACTTGGCAATGAGGGCTTTATAATAAATACAGCTCTGATTTTTTGGTACATGTTTTAGTCCTCAAAAATCCTGCTGTCTTTAGTGTTGTTCTCCAGGGATTTTTCTGTAATTTTTCTTTTGCACATGCTTCTTAACCATGCGCTTGTCAGTGTTAGCAAGTAAATTGGAGTTTTACTAAAGTTGAGGTTACTTTCTAAAGAATGGTGTGTCAAACTGTTAATAGTAGGTCACAAAGAGCCACAGCATAAAAAAAGCAACAGGTTTGTCTTCACCATTAGATGTTTCACCTATTGATCTGTGCGGAGAGAGGACGTGATCAGAATTCCTTCATCTCCACCTGTCGGCCTGCTGAATACTTTCTCCAGAGTATCTGTTTTTGACAATTAGTATCTTGCTCTGCCTTATCAGTATCTTGTCCTTCCTGATGCCTTCCAAATAACTCTGCTCTTACTGATTGCATAAAACTACAGGTTATCTCTAGCAGCCTGTTCAGCTGATTTATCAAAGCAGAATGGTACAAATATAACAGATGAAAATATACTACTTATTCAAATGGAGATCCACTGTATTCCATCTTGTAATATTATAGGGCCGGTTCACACCATATCCAGTGCCTTCCAGCACGGTTAGTTGCTGGAACACACTGAATCGCAAAAAGCAAGCCTCCCATGTTCTGGGGTGGGAGGGGATGTGGTGGTGCCATTCATGTCAATGGCACTGCATATACACCTCCTGCCCGAAGTGCGATCACCAGCACCAGAATGTAGTAGATCCCATTGCACTCCTGACCGGATAGAGCCCAAACGAAAAACTGGTGGGGTGTCGAAAGTTACCGCAGATGCCTCCGCACATTGAATGCTAATACCATAAAGTCACTCACACTCCGTTTGTAGATAGCAGCCAATCTCCTTTATTGACTGAACATAATGTCACATAACAAAGCGACGTTTCGGGGCCAGGCAGTCCCTTCTTCAGGCAAACAAAAGTGTGATCACAATACAAAGTGCAGAACATTGCTGTACCATGCTTTCTGGTGCTGGTGATCGAGGAAGGGAGGCGGGTCTGCGGTGCCATTGACATGAATCACACCACCACGCCCCCCCTCCGGCCTCAGAACGTGATTGCAGTGCCATTCATTTCTAATGGCACCCTAAGCAATCTGCGTGTTTTTGTGGCTCGTTTTTTCACGGGTGTAAACTCACACTAGCGCGGCCGCAAAAAAAACGCGGGGAGAAAAAGCCAAAAGAAGGAACATAATGCAGCCACTATATTTAAGAACTGATAGGTTGAAATATATTAAATTTTTTGGCTTTGGGTTTAGATATTCTTTGTCTTTTTTTTATTGGCATATTGGCATGAAGAGCGTAGGGCTTTAAGTGCTATTTGATGCTAGGCTATAAAATTTGTTGTATCGCATATTCTGTGTAATTCCAGCTTATAGGTGGGTGAAAGGGTGACACATAGAATAGCTGTAGATGACATCCAGCCCTCTCAGTCAACGGAAACCACAGAAAACAGCATGTTGTGAAAATAAAAATAATTCAGATCTGCATTTTCTTCAGTGTTTCCCTCTGTAATTACATGAAAAGTGCTGTTTCTATATATTGAATAATAATGTCAACTGTGGAGTGTATGCTTTCACAGTAATACCATGCATTAACAACTATAAACTCTATGGTCCTTGATAATTGGTAGTCTTTGATCTCAGTCTGTATTCAGTACCTTTCAACAACCTAGTTGGATAAGTTGCAGATGGCCCTGAGAACTTCAGCTTGATCATTTTAATTAGACTTTGATAAATTATAGGCAGGAAACCCTTTCAATTGATCTGCAGCTCTCAGTAGAAGGGTAGGGGACCTAGCACCTGGAACCCTACTGTTCATTTACTTGTACAAATAACAAGGCCAAGATACTTGTCTTTCTTAATGTCTATCTAAAAGGAAACACAAAACTGTAATATAGTGCAGCTTACCAATCCATAAATGTGGTATCTTCATTGGTTTTCTTTTTTCATTTCTTTATTTTCAACTGGTGGTGCAGCCAATAACACACTTCCTGTCTAAAGGTGCCCATACAGCTTGCGATTATCGCACGAAAAGCTAACGTGATCGCATTTTTGTACGATAATCGGCCAGTTGATGGGAAGTGCGTGATCGCAATTACTGTACAACTGGCCGAATTTGGTTGAATGGGCACACTACAAAACTTTCGTCAGATGAAAATTGATGGTTTAGTGTTGTTTTCGTACAACAAAAATCGCAACATGAACACTGCACATGTGCAAATGAAAATCCATTCTGTCAATCTGCAGAATTCGGCCAGTTAGTATTGCTAACAAACGATAATCAAAAACTACATTGGCCTGTGCTTGATGGGGTTTTCAAAATTGAACAGGGGTTAGATGACGGGACAAAAAAAAGATGAACGATAATTGTCAGGTGTATGGCCAGCTTTAGGGTGGCTCCACTCTAGAGGAGCAAGGATGCCACCATAGGACAGCAGCATTGTCACCCCGTGGAAAGGGTAGTGCTACGTGAACTAGCAGATTTCAATGGACTTGGCTTACAACTTTTTTTTTTCTTTTGGGATAAAAGTTTACAAAAACAAATAAAAGCTGACCGTGGTTAAATGGTTTGTATCAATCCTCTAGAAGAAAAGATGACACCTTTATTAAAATGTGTTAAAAAACGACTCATTTGATCCAGATGATGCCACTACCACTTAAAACGCAATGCTCAATGTCCCATCTTCCACAGATAGCACAGAATGTGCCGCCCATAAATGTAGCCACCAACCACACTCGCATTTGTCAGCTCTGTGCCACTCTCTCTCTCTCTCCGCTTCCGGGATGCACATTGATAGGTTCCACCCTGGGCGTTATGTCACTCGGACTTTGTCAGGAGACAACTGTTTTCTCTGCCAATGTAACAAGGGATTTGGTTGCTATGCGTAACATTCTCTCCTTGGTTATAGTTTTATAAAAGGGCCCCATTATTAGTAAAATCAGGCAGCAAGGTCTGACATAGTAATAATAATAGTATACATCAATTCTAGAGCTTCAATCCTGACCAGCTTCTGTATTTTTCAGACATTCTAGCTATATTTTCAGAAAGATATTGCCGGTATTCTTTACAAACTTAAATCAGTTTAATCAATATTCCAATAATTTTCCATTTCTGCTTATGTTGGTTTATGGAGGAGTGACTCTCATTACCATTGAATTGCTGTTAACAGACGTTTGCTTGTGTGCTTAAAAGCAGAAAACAATTAGAGGCTTTTTTGAAGTTCCTATTTTGGATCTGTGACTGACCCCTTCCGTTCAGTGCTCTGACATTAAACCGTGTGATGATGAACCCTTTCTTCCGTCCACCCTCCTTAAAAACCACATTTCCTTCACATTTGCAGCAGTCATCTATCTCTTTGCAGACTATCTTCAGGACCACAGTCAGAATCTTATTTGGTTCTTGGTCAATCTCTTTTCATTTTTATTGGAACATGTAGAAGTCTGAAATCTCCTAGGATTCTATAAAGGTAGGAAATTACTTACTGGAAATCTGCCAGTGAAATGTATTACTGATGAATTAACCTATTTTATCTTGGATGATCCAGTATCATGTTGCAGGCATATAAACTGAACATTTGGCAGAAAAGTTAATTTGGTTACAGGCTTCTGCCGGTCACTGGAAAAAAAAATCACGGTCTATATCACTGTCTTTTTTTTCTGTGTGAGTTGTGAAACACTATTTGTTATGATGCAGTCTACAGAATGTACATTCAGTTAAATAAATCTGGAGCAAAGTTACAATGTATGATTTAGGCAATGTGTATTTTATCTTATTAACATTGCAGAATAATGCTATTCATTTGTTTGTATGAACTTTAATTTTGTGCTGTGTCACAACTAGGCAGTTGAATATGTGTTTATTGGTGACTGTCTTCTTCTACCTGTAATGCTTATCGCAGTATTATTTAGTTCATTATTATCTGGGAAAATATACACACAGACACACACACTCATATTTAAAAGGATCTCTGTAATTTGAAATGGGAGCCCAAAGGTACGTTGAGGCAATAAGCATAAAAACGCTGTGTATTGCCAGGATTTAAAACTTACCAACAAAAAGTGGTACAACCAAATGGAATAATTACAAAATAAAAAGGTCTTTTCTGCCACCTACATTTTGCTTCACCTCTTATATTGCAGAAGGTCATCATTATATAAAAGAAAAAATCATTCTCCTATTTGCCTTGTTCATTTTTTCCTTGTTTTGCCATTACTATTACTTGATCTCTCTGCCCCTAATTTCTGTGTGACACCAGTTGGCTCTTGCGTATATTTTTCGTTGCTCTGTATCGCCTCCTTTATGCAACGCTCTAATAGCTTTTCCTAAAAATGGAGGTTTGTGTGGGTGGAAGCTGTAAAGGGTCTGCAAACAGGGTCTTCACACTTTGGCTGTTGCATGTTTTGAGATGAGCAAAGTGTCATGTACAGTTATATTCTATTGTTTTTAAATACTATTGACTGTTATACAGAGGTGTCAAACATTGCTGTGTTATTGTGAGTAGGTAGAGAAGTTGCCAGATGGGTGTCATTCAGAGAGCATGTCCTGAGAGGAACATTTTATTAAGAAAGCAAAGGGTGTGCAGTTGTCTGAAGGCCAGCAAGGTTTTACGTATCTGGCAGTGCCATACCTTTAAATGTTTCCAGGGGGTGCTATCTACCACCCCAGCTCTGGTTCTACTTGGTTCAAATTGAAATAGGACAAAGTGCTACATGTACTTTGTTCCTTTTTGGCAGGATAAAGACAAAACACATGTGGTAAAACATTTTCGTTAATATTCAAAAATAGCGATTAAACACAAGTGCTGTCACTGAAAACAAGCCCAACAGGTCCTGAAGTTAAAGTGTAAAGCCAAAACTTTTTTCTTTGGTTTTGGATAGAATGTGAAAATGTTAGAACCACTCTCTCTGTTTTTTATTGCAGTCTGTGTTCCCAATGGGGTGGTTCAGAAATTATGGGAATTTCTCAATTTTTGGGTAGTCATAGGAACAGGAGGTGAGGTGAAATCTACCACTAGGTAGACCTTTTCTTGTTAAAACTGTCTAAGAAGAACTGTCTTGTTATTCCCACAACTTGGGGGAGGTCTCCGGTTTCCTGCTGTTTTTCTGGGTCAGGAAGTAAAGGCAAATCTTCCCAATGCAACACATACGAAAAAAAAGACCAACAAGGGTCTTAACTAGAGATGCATCGATATATCGGCCGCCGAAACATATCGGCTGAAAGTGGCACTTTCGGCTAAATGCCGAAAGTGCAATTTTTCTGCCAAAATGGTGGCGCATGCCTGCTTTCTCTCCTCCCTGCTGGGCGCTGCTTTGTGTCCCAGCGGGAAGGAGACAAACTATCACAAGCGGCCGAGCGCTGCGGGAAGAGAGCACTGTGAGCGGCCAGTGTCTCTCCTCCCTGCACTACTCAGCCTCCAGTCACAGATCACCAGAGCGGTGTGTGGGCGGAGACAGCCAGCGCTGACACAGGAGGCCGGAGGGCGGTGCAGAGGAGGAGTCAGCTGTCAGATCGAGCTCTCCTCCCTGCACTGCTCGCTCAGCCTCCTGTGACAGCGTGTCACGATAGAGAGCAGGTACAAACACTCAGTGATCAGTGATGGCTGAGTGTTTGTAAATAATTGAGGACATAGTATGTTTCCTGTGTCCTCAATTATGAATGAATGGGAGTGATCTACATCACCTCTTGTTCATTCATGATTGTGAATATAGTAAATTAATTTATAACAGGGGCTGCAGAAAAAGAGATTGAGGACTCTGTGTTCTCAATTTTTCTTCTGTTTTAAAAGGTCTGTTTAGATCCCTAATATTTCCCAAAGCACCTAAAGTAAAGTAAAAAATTAAAATATTTAATAAAAATAAATAAATTATAAAAAATGTAAAAGTTTATTTAAAAATAAAATATTTGAAAAAATTTGAAAAAGTTATAAAAAAACATTTTCGGTTTTGGCCTGAACATTTTGTTTCATTTCGTTTTTAAAATTTTCATTTCGGTGCACCGCTAGTCTTAACCATTCTTTTATCTATCCAGAACTAGAAAAGGTTTTAAGTTTAGATGCACTAAACTTGTACAGAAAAGTAAGCAGGTATTATTCTTCGTCTGTTGTCTCTGAACCTGGTAAAAAGATGAATGCAAAAAAAAGATGCAGTTCAGTTATGCTAAATCAACTGAAAAAGCCAATTTGAAGTAACCATGAAATTTAGGTAAAGTATTTAATGCTAACAGAGCCAAACTATCACAGATGGGTGGGAAATGAAAAGCTCATGATAACTGCCTTGCAGTGAACTCTTTCATAAGATTACATGATTATATACAATTATAGTATAGGGAATAAACATAAAGTGAAAAAATATAGTAGAGATTACAACAGAGGTACAGCTGGAACTGCATGAAGACTGGCAAGATTAACACAAATCAAGTTCCTTTTAGAAAGAATAAACTTAAAACTGGATGAATGCTGCCACTTTACATTAATTCTGTGTATGAAGAAGTTTGTGAGGCAATATAGCATACATTTTCTTTTTATGTTAGAAGTTTAGAATAATTTTGAGTACCTAAATTTTTTATATAAAATTAAACTTATATTTGTACTTATTTTTCCCCAACATGTGTTGGAATGTGTTTGTGAAAAACAGAAGGTTTACTATGCAGCCTTTACAGTTTTTGTTGTATGCGCTGCTTACTTATCGTCAGATCGGTCACCATAGTTACAAAGTGCATTGGCTGCCTATGTATTTATGAGAGTTCTTTGTGCTATGCATCCAAACTCCCCATTCTTCAGTAGGAAATGAAGGTTTCAGTAACATTCACCATGTTGCAGCTGCCCCAAACTGCTTTTGGACTTTGCCCATTTGGAAACGGTAAATCACTGATTTTGTCAGTAATTCGTTATTGATTTCTGTTGAAAGACTTTCTGCTTCTGTTCCTCAGTATACATATTTGCTTTCCTCATTTCCATTCACCAACATTCACCCTCTAAACCCACCACTAAGGATGCTTTCAGCTTCCCCAAGTGTGCAGGACCAATGCTGAAAAATGTAGATTAGGAGCATGCGCTGTTAGACCATGCTGCTCTTAATCAGATGAATAATTTTAGAACTTGACACAACACATGCAGAGGGAGGGGGTGTGTCAAAGCAACTTCTGGGTAAACATTCACATGCTCACAAAAGATGGGGGCAGAATCTACCTATGCTCCAACACCCATGCACAGTAAAGAGTTATCCAGGGGGAGGGGTTGTCTTTGTGCTCTCCTTCATATCTCCATTGAGACTTGTATACAAAAGACTTTCCGTCACACTGCTACACTGACTAGTGTAAATAACGTCAGGACTCATAAATGGGAACACCCACAAATCGGGCTTCTGGCAGAGGAGGAGCGGACAGGCTGGAGTAAAAAAAGTAATGAAGGGATTATTTATACAAAGTACTTTTTTGAAGAAGCAAGGCCAGGTATTTCTTGAAATAATCCCACAAATGTAATTGTTTTTGGGATTATTTGTTCAAAGCCAGTGGCGTTTCTAGGAAAAGGCACATATGGCACATGCCCAGGGGGCGCCACGGCCACTCAGGACTGTATTAGAGGGCTGGATGATATAGCATCCATATTCCAGGATCTCAGATAAACTGGAGCGGTACACCTGTACACCTAACAGTCAGGAGTAAAAGGCCTAATGGCCAGCTTGCTAGCTGGTGCAGCTGTCTGCCTAGTGGCTCCCTAATGGCTGGTACTGTTGAGGTGAGCAAGTAGACCCTGTGGAGTCAGAGGACGTGAAATACACATGCCCAATTGGCACCAATCCCAGGAGAAGGGGAACCCACACAGAGAGAACCCTGCTTTTACTATTCAGGGCACAGCACAATACTATATGTCTCAGGAATGTAGGAATATGTAGCAGAAGAAAGACATGCTACTTGAACCAGGGAGGTGCACCCACTGGCAAATGGCACAGGCTGTGGAGTTGCTTAATGGGAACTGGAGCTGTTACAGATGGCAACCTCACACCTGGCTTCATTTGAATAATGCAACCAAATTGGTTATGGGGGATACAGATCTATGCACGTTGGCTGCAGTTGCTGTAAATCAGAGTCTATGTCTGCTTCACTTTCCCCTGGGATAGTGTTTTATTTGAATACTTTACTGTATGTATACCTTAAATGATATGCATATTGTACTATACTTTGCTAGCACTGTTCAACAAGCCTCTGAGAGTTTGTGCCATCCCAATCTGGCCTCGTCTTTTTTCTGTGAGTTACTAAACTATCCCGATTTATAATTGTCTTCTGCTTTTACTACAAACCCATCCCTGTGTACATATCCTGCAAAGAGCAGGGCAAAGGTCGTGCGTTTAGGGGAGGCAGGTGAGGCAGTGCCTCACCTATTATTATGGAGGAAGAATTTGTCAGCTTCAAGTCTGAAGCTGACAGCTTTTTCTCCATTCAGATCGGCTTGTAACAGGTTACACAGCAGGGAAAGCCTCCCCACTGTGTAACCTGTCATGGATGGAGTGCTGCCTGTTAATTACAGGCAGCGCTGCATCCGGCTTTTGACAGTTAGGTTACACAGCAGCAGGCTTCCCCACTGCTTGTGTAACCTAACTTGGTGAGCTGTCACAGCCTCTACTCTGTGTTAGAGGCGTGAGCTCTGTGGATGGTTTGGACCAATGGCAAAGCGCCATTGGTCCAAGCTGTCCAATCAAAAAAAAGAAGAAAAAAACAGTGAGGACATCAATCTCGATGCCTCACCAGTGACAAACAAGTGAGCAACAGTCTCTTCCCTGTCTCCTCCCTTCCTTCTCCCCACATAGCTTGGTTACCGAGCTAGGGCGGGTCTTTGGTGGGATAGGGTGGAGCTTCAGGGGGATGGGCGGAGCTTCAGTGGGCTGGGGAATGCCTCACTCAGCACAGAAGGCACGGCACGTCACTAGAGTAGACTACTGTTCAAATTTGCCGAGATGCTACCTAGTTATGAAGTCTGGTCCCCGGAAATGCACAATTTCTTTAACTGCATAAAACCCATTAATTCGCTGTGCATTTATTTATTATAGGTATTTATGTAGTATCATCAGCGCTTTACATATTATTCATTCACCTTAGTTCCTGGCCTCAAGGAGCTTAAAATTTTAAATCCCTATCTCACATACATACATACACATACTAAGGCTGATTTCTACAGGAACTAATTAACCTACCAGTATGTCTTTGGAGTGTGGGAGAAAATAAAAGCAAGCACCAGGAGAACATACAAAGTCGATGGAGGTAATGACTTGGCCTGAATTCAAACTAAAGATGAAGTGCTTCAAGGCAAGTCGTGGACCCTATGTAATTTTTTTTTTTTTTAAAGTCAAACAGGGAAATGTCATTTACCAGCAAACTTCTTTTTTATTTTCTTATGTCCTTTTTGCTGTAGTACATGCTATACATTGTATAGGTGCATCACTTCAGCTTTAGCTATATGTATATGCGTGCCACTAAAGTGTGCAAATGGGTGTCAGATATTTGGACTTCTTCTTTAAAGAAAATTTGTGGGTAGTTTTTAACAGCCGAAGCTAACAATTGTAGGTACTCTGAGGTGCCTTTTTATATCAGTCCTGATCTCTATTAGATCAGCCCGTGCCCCTAAAGACTGAGGACACTCGGGTATGATAAAAGCAACCTGCTTCCTCAGCAGCTTACCTAAACATAACCAATAAAGAGGTGGAAAAAGTGTGAGGACTTGGACCAAAGCTGACAATCAAGAAGTTGGCCACTGTGAGTATGCCATATAGACCTTGGTTCTTAGGGTTACCAGGCAATCTACTAAACACTAGGTCCTGCATTTACTGATTATGCCAGCTTAAAGAGAACATATAGCATAATTGTATTTAGTGCATATTCTGAGTTATTCTAGTATTTACCCTAAAGTAATTTTGATATGAGTTGCTCATCCTTATTTTGTGTATTATTTTGTCTGACTCTGAACTACTCTGGAAATAGGCTATCACCCACACTGTATGGTTCCTTGTTTAAAGGTTGAAATGGCTGTGCATACCTTTGATGCTATTGAAAATGCCCACATTTTGACTGCAAGGATCAGAGAGACTTTTTGTCTTGATCTAACATGAGCCTCTCGGGGTCTATAAATACTCTTAGATGTAGGCAGATGTCTCAGAAGAAATATATTGGAATGTACAATGAGCATGCTGCGTGGTTCTTTTGTGATGGGTGATTGTTTTAATTTAAATTACACTCTTCTATAAAAATGCTTTGTCTTTCCTTCTATATGGAAGGGGACAAGCCGATGTCTAATGAATGGAGGCAAGGAATTGTGTATGTGCATGATGAAGACAGATATGGTCCATTGTCCCTTGACTTTCTGAACTTATTTTCATCTTTAGAGGTCTGTCTTAAATACTGGTTTATGAACACATAATTATTGTCAGCCCCCTATACATACCTCCCATGTTTCTGAGATGAGAAAGAGAGACACCTTCTAGCACAATATATTTACACAATGGATACACCCTCTTAGTAACCTTCTCTGTGGTGACAGGGTCAAAAGAGGAAAGTAACAAGTGTGATGGAGTGGACCATTAAAGCCCATCTCCAGGCAAACAAAAAAAGTACCATTGCAGTGGGGCTACCCCCACACTGCAAGGGTTCAGAGCTCATTTTTCTACGGGCTGGAGCCATAATGGAAGGTGCATTAGACGTAATGATATCAGCGGTCCTTAGATTGCCGGAGCCCACGGGGAGAAGAGGCGTCAGGGAACGGTCTATTAACTTGGAGGGAGCAGGGATTAGGTAAGTAAATGTGCTTTATTCCAATCCCTAGATCTATAGATTATCATAGTTCTCTTTAGAATATGTCAGTGTTATGACATCTAATATACTGCTGACTTGTTGGTTTTGGTTCAAATACACAGTGATCCCTTGGATTGGTTAGCAGTTACATATGCTCTATTTACAGTGTCCAGAATACTTGGTTTTCCTGATTATTTGGTTTATTTTCCCCCAACCTATCACCCCTCTCCATCTTAGTATTTTTTAGTCTAAAAAAACAATCCAGGTCAAGGAAAGTTCCTCTTCCACCATTCCTGTTGGCACCACCCAGCAAACCAAAAATAAAGAAGCCAGGTGGAAAATTGTCGGCCTAACAATGATTGTATCTTATCAGATGGAGTCACTATTCAGGTATTCAGGCAACTGTGGTAGTAGTGGGCAGTGCAGATTCCTCTATCCATGCTATTTAGCGGGTATGGGGGAAGCCAGGGTGGGATTTCCCACAAGGCCAACCAAGGCCCGGCCTTGGGGCAGCAGGAAGTAGAGGGGCAGCAGGGGCTTAGAATTCCTATCTCCCGACGCCCGGGACATGCAGTTCCGGGCGCTGGGGAGTAGTTGTTTTCTACATTTAGTCCTGCTTTGGGCAAGCAGAGCTAAATATACAGCGGAGAAGCCACCGCTTGTTTTGTACAAGTGATCTCGGCATCATTGAATGCAGCCTGCAGGTCTGCCATTCTCCATAGGAGGGGTTGTTGGGTAGGGGGGCGCATTGAGGAACCTGACCTTGGGGCAGCAGAGAGAGTAAATCCGGCCCTGGAGGAAGCCAGTGATTTTGGAAATCTACGCATGTATATCTAGCCTTAGTGACCTCCCCAAGTCCTTATCTATGTATATTCTAAAACACACGCAAATATCTAACTGGATGCTTTGAGCATCTTTATTTTTCCTTGTGGTATTTTTAAGTGAGCTAAACTGCTTTAAGTACTATTATTATAGAGCAAGCAGGGAGCTATCTGACAGCAATACAAGATCATACTTTATTATGATGTTGCAACACATGGCTCAAAAAAAGTGTAATATTTTATAGCTTCCTTAATCACCATTCCAGTTTAACTCCTGTTGACTAAAGCATAAAATCGTTCTACATTATATTATTAAACTGTTTGTGCCTCCTTGCTCTAATGCAGAATATTAAGAAGAGATATTGTCGGCTGAGCTTGCCGCTTCGTTCCCTGACACTTTATTAAAATGTGAATTGTATTTCAGATAGTAATCTTACGATGAGCTGAGATGTAGATGTACCACTATTATTTTTTCTAGAGCAATCCATTTTTCACATATGCCCTGCACTAAAAGAAAATGCAGGTGCCTTGAACATTTAATGTCATCTTGGAACTAGATCTCCCAACTTACAGCTGCAATATGTGGTGCCAGCACGACCTGACATATAATCCTGAGATATAATCAGCAATGTATGGAAGAAACAATTGAACTACTCATACAGTGTTTTGTTTTATATTTTTATATATACACACACACTATATTGCCAAAAGTATTGGGACGCCTGCCTTTACACGCACATGAACTTTAATGGCATCCCTGTATTAGTCCGTAGGGTTCAATATTGAGTTGGCCCACCCTTTGCAGCTAGAACAGCTTCAACTCTTCTGGGGAGGTGTCCACAAGGTTTAGGAGTGTGTCTATGGGAATGTTTGACCATTCTTGTCAGGTCAGGTACTGATGTTGGACGAGAAGGCCTGGCTCGCAGTTTCTGCTCTAATTCATCCCAAAGGTGTGCCAGTCAAGTTCCTCCACCCCAAACTCGCTCATCCATGTCTTTATGGACCTTGCTTTGAGCACTGCTGCGCAGCCATGTTGGAACATGAGGGGCCATCCCCAAACTGTGCCTACAAAGTTGGGAGCATGAAATTATCCAAAATGTCTTGGTAAGCTGAAGCCTTAAGAGTTCCCTTCACTAGACCTAAGGGGCCAAGCCCAAACCCTGAAAAATAACCCCACACCATAATCCCCCTCCACCAAACTCTACACTTGGCACAATGCAGTCAGGCAAGTACCATTCTCCTGGCAACCGCCAAACCGAGACACATTCATCAGATTGCCAGACAGAGAAGTGTGATTCATCACTCCAGAGAACACGTCTCCACTTCTCTAAAGTGCTTTACACCACTGCATCCAACGCTTTGCATTGCACTTGTGATGTAAGGCTTGGATGCAGCTGCTCAGCTATGGAAACCCATTCCATGAAGCTCTATTGTTGTGCCAATCTGAAGGCCACGCGAAGTTTGGAGGTCTGTATTTATTGACTGCAGACAGTTGGTGACTTCTGCGCACTGTGCGCTTCAGCATGTGCTGACCCCGCTCTGTCATTTTACGTGGCCTACCACTTCGTGGCTGAGTTGCTGTTGTTCCCAGTTGCTTCCACTTTGTTATACCACTAACAGTTGAGAGTGGAATTTTAGTAGCAAGGAAATTTCAAGGATGGACTTATTGCACAGGTATCAACCTATCACGTTACCACACTTGAAGTCACTAAGCTCCGGAGAGAGACCCACTCTTTCACAAATGTTTTGTTTTCTATTCTGAAGGAAATTAATCTATGCAGGCTGTTTTTCATATTTTGTCATTTACTTTTTTTTTTACCAGCTACAAAGTGCTCAGCCCATTACCCAGTGCTTTCTGCTCACTGACTATAAAATGCAGAGGGAGACATATTTTTAATAACAAAGCAGTACTTCGGTAGTATTGCTTTGTCAAATGGCAGTGTTCACCAGCTGAAAGTTTATGTCCTCAGATTTCCAGCACATTCACAGTGATTATGATTGTCAGTGACATTGCATTTGACTATGTACTTTCCTAAAAGGGTAAGTACATATGCTCCAATTCAACACTTATGCACTGTGTTTTACGGTCAGTTTAAAGCCCATTTCAAGATTTTAAAAAAAACAATATATGCCAGCAATGTTGTACACCAAGAGAACATGAAGAACATGAAGCAAGCATATGCAGTTGCTGTATATGAACACAGAAATTTACTTTTTTTGTCCTCCTGCTCTCCTCATGGCTCCATTTGAAATGGCCGCCTTAGTGCTTTGCAAGCAGTCTGTGTAAATTAACACTCTCTTAACTCTTTCTCCCCCTATTCATTAGTATTCATAGTTGCAATAGCCCCCGGCAGTGTATTGTGATCTGGAAAAGCAGAGCTGGTGTGCAGTGATCTTGTTACAATCACTCACAGGGAGGGGGTCAGCTGCTTTACAATCTGATCCCAGTGTCAGACTGAGTTTCCTGTGGAGAACATTTTCAATGTGTAGGACTCAGGCCTACTATAAATTCATTAAAAAATAAGACGGACAGCAATGTGAGTCATTAAAATGTGCACATACAGTATACATCACTGCACCTCTACATTACCACAATAAATGTGGAATTGGTCCTGATTCAGGAGGCACACATTTCTTGAAAAAACTGTAAAACTGCCATTAGTGGATTTTCACAGAATAAACTACTCGAGCGGTTGATATGTCAATCCTACGGTCAAAAATGTGCCTTCTTTTGATATAGTTATTGAAAATGAAAATATTTGTATTGCTCTTGTCACTGATCTTTCTGTTCCAGCATATCAGCCTTGAACGGTGAATCACAATTGTTTGCTATAGCAATATAAGACAAAGGTTAGAAAGTTTGCTTGGTTGTTACATTCTACAACCCAAGTACATACTGCTGTTTGTTTACAATAAGGCAACATGGATCTTCTATTGAGTGCCTACAGGGCCGAAACTGATTTCTGATGTTCTCAGGTAAAGGGAATGTGTAGTCCTTTCACTTATTTTCTTATTAATGATTGTAAATGCTTTAAAAACAAATCCTGTATATAAGCTCAGTGTGAGTGAAAACCATTAGAGGGAGGAGCTCAGCAGGGGTGTTCCAGTTTATTGGAGTTGCAGCAACCTCTTACGCTGACCTTACACTGTTCTATTTATTTTTCGTTCAACCCACGTGCTTAACGAAAAAAATAGAAAAGATTCCCCCATTAACGCTTAGGAGCGTTGAGCGAGGAATCTCCCGCTGTTTGCACTGTATTCTGACGGCAGCCGCCAGAATACCGGAAAAGAGCCGATGACTCATTGGCTGCCGGCTCTGTTCGTTCTAAGATTTTCTGACGGGCACCTTTGATCTGCTTATTGAGGGATGCCAGCCGAAAGGGTGCTGACAGCAGCACCCACGTTGCAAATTTCCGCCAGTTCTTGATGTATGAGTAGTGTATGGCCAGCTTTACAGTGAATTTACTCTGAGTGTAGTTTCTGTTTATTACCCAAATTTAATTGGAGAAAAAGGTGTGTGTTAAGGAAACCTGAATGTCATGTGTGCAGAGAATATAAAATTTGAGTGGAGTTGTAAGGAGCATTATACAGTATGTACATCGTTGCAGCCATATTTTCTCATTACATGTGCAGGCTCTGCTTTTTGCTTTCAAGCATTACACAGTGGTTGTAATTTACAGCTCCACAATGCAAGCCATTCAGGTGACTGACACACTGAAAACAATGTTCTCCCTGTGTGACTGGTATCGTATCTCAACATTTGATAAGCAGTTAAATGGTCATTGTAGCTCATTTTCTAAAATTCTAAAAATAGAATACATTCTATTAATTAACGGCATTCAGACATTTTCAGGGATCTCAGGGTTCAGCTTCAAGGGGCCATCCACACTATTTCGCTACAGTAATGCGTGGCAATGCACAACGCTGAATGGCCCCCCACCCACATTGCCAACGGACATGTGTTGCAGTGCACCACACTAACATGCAGCGCATTGCAAGAAATGATACATGCACATTTTCTAATGCATTCAGGGGCATTAGGCAGCACATTTAAATTAATGGGCTGCCTTAACACAGTGCGTGTTAATGCACTTTAATGCTAACATACTACAATAGAGTGAATGGGCCCTAAAACTTTTAACTAAAAAAAATATATATTCGTACCTCCCCCTTCCCACACCGTCCACAGCAGCTGTATCCAACAAATTAATACATTTACATTTTGTGCCCCTATTAAGAGGAAATAATATATCCACTGCTCAGCTTACCCAGGACCAGAGCAGTGTTTACCAAGTCCAAGATTCCTGACTTCCACCACAATCAGACACAAACAGTCATCTACAAATAGGATCTAGGAATAGTGAACGGTAGGCAGTACCAACCTTTAACTCTGCTGAATTCAGCCAAGGATCACATAAGTCTGCCAAGACCCTGTCATCAGATTGGCACATGCCCAGGATCCTAATAGGTTCACTTGAGGTAATAAAAACTGCACTGGCCATTGACCAGCTAGGCAGTGGAAACAATGATAACTTCTAGGTACGTGGCCGTATTCACTTTTCTGGTTGCAGAAGCCAGGTATTGGGGCACAGCACTTTTTCCTAAACTTGTACTTATCTTTTGAACAGAATTGCAAACTTTTATTGTAAACTTTTTACCCAGTTAATTGATATTTCCTAAAACATAACAGTTCAGATTAGTGTTGTGACAGATGTACAAGCATCAAAGTCCAAATCCCATTCGCACTGCCACGGTCTCAAAACCACAAGGTATATGTGGTGCCCAGGTGACCACACGGATGGCGCCATGCAAAATCCAGAATTGATGTGTAGTTATACCTGCATGTTCACCTATGCATTGTGTCTTTGTCGCTCTGATGAAGGATCCCTGTGCGGACCCGAAACGTTAGCACTGTATGACAGTATGTGACATTGGGTATTGAATAAACATATCAATACTTTAAAAACCCTTCAAGTGTGTGCCGGTGAATTACTTTTATTTACTATTAGATGTACAAGCATGTCCTGATACTTGGTAGATTGCAGCCAGTGTCAGTTCTTTGTGTCAATGGTCCATCCAGTTGTCAAACAGTTAAGAATGGGAAATGATCTTACCTCCGGTATGGATTCTTGTGAATTACACAATCATCCCCTCTAACACTTGAATTTTATTTCACTTTGAAAATCTGCCAGGGCTCTCTGAAAAGAGAAAGCTGAAAAGAGAAAAAAAAAACATATCCAAACATCTGGTGAGCTGTTTTTCCAAGAAGTTGGCTTTATTTTTCCATGGTATTAGAAACATTCAGAGCTTGGCATCAGTCGGCAGATATAAAACAAAATCAGATTGGGGCCATGCAGGCAAAGAAGCTGACCTGTGGCCTCCTCCTCTCCGATTACTGCTTTTTTCAATGCATTAATGCTAGAGTTTATCACTTTGAACTCTGAGTGTCGCACATGTAGCAGCTAGAAATATTGCAGTGGAATGGGCTCCAGCCATCCATTAACCTTGTCACCTGGGCTTTGCCGCCTCTTCCTTTTTCACTTCTCAGCTACGACATTTGCACACAATCTATAGTAAGCTTAGCTTGCATACAGGTATAGGAAGAGATATTGTACGACAAATACCTTAGTCAGGCGGAACAGGGTATAATTGTTCTGATATCCCTAAAGTGGTCATATCACAGCTACACCTAATTGTCAGGGAGGCATTGTTGCTAAGGCAGCATATCTCTGTTAATATTGTTAACCTGGAGACTGACAGAACACTTTTTAGATAATAAAAAATAAGCAATATTATGTTAATTGGTTTATTTACGTATATTATATATTAACTCAGGGGTAGCCAAACTCCGGC
Source organism: Nanorana parkeri (assembly GCF_000935625.1). Taxonomy (NCBI): domain Eukaryota; kingdom Metazoa; phylum Chordata; class Amphibia; order Anura; family Dicroglossidae; genus Nanorana; species Nanorana parkeri. Next base: position 138,138 of record NW_017307138.1, on the reverse strand, counting down.
CCTCCAGCTGTGGTGGAACTACAAATCCCATGAGGCATTGCAGGATTCTCAGAGCCACAGACATGACTCCCAGAGAGAGATGCATCATGGGATTTGTAGTTTTACCACAGCTGGAGGGCCGGAGTTTGGCTACCCCTGTATTAACTCCTTAAAGTGCAACTGAAGCCAAAACGTTTAATTTAGTTTTAGAGTAGAAAGGAATTTAGAATATATGTCTGCTTTTTATTCTTGTCTGTGTCCTCATTATGGAGATACACCCTCACTATTTGACTTGGTTACCATTATCACTGAAAGTGAAAATTCAAAATTTTGGATTGTTATCGGAACAGGAAAACGTATCTCCCAACTGTCCCTCATTTAGATTGACTGTCTCTCATTTGGAACCTACTCCCCCTGTCCCTAATCCCCCTCCTCAGTAGTCCCTCCTTTTGGTCGTGTGTACAGATATCAATGAAAATGTTCTATTTACCTAACAAAAGTGATGTTCTACACTAAAACCTTATCTTATAATTATCCTGTTTACTATTTAAAAAAGTCAGTATGATAAAAAAAGAAATAGTGAAGAAAAAAAACAACAGTTGTAGGTTTTACCAGTTATTTCTGGTATATAAATTCTTAATGGTTTGCATAACTGGGGTATGGAAGGGGGTATCCATTGCCTAAATACATTGTACTGGAAGGTGTCCCTCTTTCTTATCTAAGAAAGTTGTGAGGTATGGGAATAGATGGGAAACCTTCCAATGGGGACAGTAGTTCTGGTGACCCTGCTAAGCACCAGGGATTTCCCTAATTTTGGAGGAATTTCTGCTCACTTCCTGTGGCTATCAGACAGGAAGTGAAGGGAACTTCCCCCGAATCTGACTTGGATTGAAAAATAAAAAGCTGACATGGATTGTAACTTTCCCTTACTCTATCCAAACTAAAAACAAAATATTTGGTTTCAGTTCTACGAAGTGACAGGGGTATGTAATAATCAGTTGTTTTTGTGGTTTCCTTGCTGCATCAATGTTAAAGCAGAACTCCAGCAAATATTAAAACATATATATTATTTCCATTTTAAATTACTGCATAAATATAACGACCTGAAATCTGTGTTTATCGAATATTGTCATATTTACATGTGCAGCGGAAATTATGGGCCAAGGATATGTAACGTAAGCTAGTCATAATTTATTGCTTGGATGGATGGAGGATGGAATTGTTTTGGCACTTTAGAGAAATAGGAGAACACACTGATGATCTCAGTTGAGTGATGATGTTCATAGTGCAATAAGCAGGCATGTGACATAGAAAACTGCCAGTGGAAAATAATGGTGTCACCCTTTTAGCTAAGTTGTGTGTCAGGGGTGTGTGGATCAGAAGACTATTAGCAATCCTTTGGCAGGTGGAACATATTTCATATATGTATTTTTCAAGTGAATTAAACAGTTTGACTCACACTGAATTTCGATTTGTTTGCTTTGCTTTTAATCTGGTATAGCATAAGTAACTTTAAAATTTAAAACTTTGTCAGTTTTTTTTGCCATCTGTGTCTCATTTGAGAGATTTCCCTTCACTTCTCCTCTTGTAGACTCAAAAGGCATTAATATGGTATATTTCTATTGTGAGAGAAATCCCCTTATGAGAGTTGTCATGGGAACACGTGTCCCCAATGGAAGATTTCCCCCTTATTCCTTTTGTGGTTGCAACTCAGAATTTTGGATCTACCTTTACTTTCATTGCTGGTGACAGTGGTAAACAGGACAGTTAGAGAGAGTGAATCCCTTTAATAGGGACACAGACAGCAATAACACACTGATCGTTCTATAAGTCTATTCCCTCACCACTCTATCCAAATAAAAAAAAAAAAGTTTTGCCTTTAGTTATACTTTCACCTTATTACACACAACATTTTCTGGCCTACATGTAACACAGATTGAGAACCTGTGATGCAAAATGATAAAACAAATGAACACAAATGGAGCTGCATAGCATTGTGTTTCATTTCCCAACAAACAAATGTTGTTAGATTTATTAATTCTAATCCTAACGCTAATTTAGCGCACATGAATGATAAAAGAATAAAACATAAAAGAATGATCATGTTTGTAAAGGAATCAGTCTGTGCCACTGACTGGCCTCTGCAAGAGTCCTGATTAGTAGGGGTGTTAATGAGCCTGATAGCTGGGATAAAAAAGATCCCAGGAGCAATGTTGGGTTCCTGGGCTCTCTTTTATCTTCTTTATTATCCTACACAAAAACTTTGACATAAATATTATTTGTGCAACAATCTTTCAAAGGAAATGTTATTTAGTGGCCCCATCATACATGTACAGCTAGCTGATATCTACTTTCTTCAGTTACCAACACTGCTTGTTCTTTACAACCTAGTGGGGTAATGTACAGAGCCATCTGAGCCTGCTAGGTTGGAACTCCCCTCTGTGTGATTTGCACATATCAGATGCCATATGCAAAGATAGAGATAAAGGCTGACCAGTAAAATAGACTGGACTGACTGGCTTCTGAATTCAAGCATGACTTCTTGTCAATAATTCCCTTTTTCATATATACTTCTGAGTTATTTTAATAGCTTTATCACTTTTCTTTTCTTTCCTCTTCATTCTGTTTCTTTTGTGTTGACATTTCTCCCCTCATTCTCTATTCCTTTCTCAACCCTTTGTCTTGAAGTCTTCCCTCCCAGGCACAGTTAAACTCTTTGCACTGCCCGAGACTCATGTTATTGCCTAAGATGCCATAGCCTTTTTCTCTGTAACTAAAGTGACCTGAAGTCATCAATAGAGCCAGCTTGCTTAGGAGCTTTTGTTTAGTCTTATCCATAAAACAGGCAGCTTAAATACCAGATTAGGCCTGAAAAGGCTTCATTTCCCACATGTCAAAGATATTAATATAACAAAGAAGCAACACTGGCTACTTTTTTTTTAGATTTTAAACCTGAGATTGCATTGTGCACTATATATCTCAGTTGTCAAGAGGCAATTTGCAAAGTGCTATAGAGCCCATTATGAAAATAATTAATTTTTCATTGCTCTGCCTGCTCTAAATGGATAAGAGGCAAAATATGGTTGGGTTGGTCAACATATTTCACTTGATTACTACCCACAGCAGGTTTGCAGCATAAAACAGCCACCACATTTCTTTAGTATATCATTTGTTTTTTAGGTGGTGGTGGTCGATGGTGTCTGCTTCCAAATGTCTAAAGGGATAGTGAGATGTGAAAATGAAAGAGAGAAGCTGATTGGTTGCCATGCACAGCTGCTCCAGATTTTGCCTGCTCCATTTTTGATAAATTCCCCTCACACACTCTAAGAATTTTCTAAGTGTAACTCCAGCCCAAATGAGGAGAAACCTTATGTGGTAGTATAGACAGCAGTAAAAAAAAAAGACTGACAGAGGTTTTACCCTTCCCTCTTTTTGCTAAAAGTTTTTCATTATTGTTGTATCCCTATTAGCATACATAGAAATTTTGCTGAATTAGCTCGGTAATGCCAGACTTTTAAACTGTTTGCTGGGTCATTGCTGGCCCGCAGTTTTTGTAAACACAGCAGTGTGCGTGATATCATGCTGGTCTCTGCTCTCAGCACTGACTGGCTGCCTGGAGGGAGGAGAGGGGCACTACATGGGAGCAGAATGGAATTGAGGATGATGGCTGAAGGTCTCTTGGAGCATAGCAACCAGCGGCCCTTCTTGATTTGGGAGAGATCAGGGGGCACTGCCAGCAGAAAGGTAAGCACTCAGCAGATAAGGGAGGCTTGCTGTATAGCCCAGGCAGTGGTCCTAGTGGGCAAGTGGAGGGTCTGGGCTGGCCATCAAGGAATGCAGGGTAATAGGTCACTTACCTGGTGGTAGCAAGGTACACTAGAAGATTCACCAAAATGGTGGGAGGTAGGTAGGTGCCAGCCAGGTACACTGTCAGTGTCACTTAAATGGTGTACACACAGTGCACATAGCTCCTACCTATCCACCATTAAAGTGACAGTGTATCTGCTTGCCACCTATAGGGATCATTGTTAGTGTCACTGGGATAGGGCATAGATGGCAGCCAGCTGCACTGTTGGTGTCACGAGGTATAGGGCAGTGATGGCGAACCTATGGGATGCGTGCCACAGAGGGCACGCAGGAGCCCCTCTGGTGGTACGCAAGTCTTAGGTGCCGGTTGCTGGGCCCGCACACTCCCGAACCAGCGATATATTAAATTAAATTCATCTCATGATGGTCCAGTAGAGGATCAGTATGATTGATGCAGACCATACTAATCGCTCCCTTGTCATGCCGTTGCTCACATGCAGGAGTGATTTAGTATGGTCTGTATCAGCCAGATATGCAGATCACACTGATCCTCCAGTGGACCACCAGGATAATCCCCAAGTACCCCACTGGACCCCAGAGATGCAGCCCCCTCCCTGCAAAACCGGTAAGCAGGAGAGGGGGCAATTTTTTAATTCTTTTTGTGTTAATTGTTGTGTGTGATGTGTGCTTTTAATGAATATATGTGTGTGCTTTTAATAAGTGTGTGTTTTTTAATGTGTGTATTTTTTTAATCAGTGCGTGTGATATGTGTGTGATATGTGTGTGATGTGTGTGTTTCATTACATGTGTGTTTCTTATGTGTTTTTTTATGTGTGTGTTGTGTGTTTCATTACGTGTGTAATGTGTGTGTAATGTGTGTGTGTGCGTGCGTGTTTTTTTAATGAGTGTTTGATATGTATGTGATGTGTGTGTGTTTTTTGTTAATGCGTGTGTGATGTGTGTGTTTTAATGCGTGTCTGATGTGTGTGTTGGGGCCCATTCACACCACATCCAAATAATCTCCAGACCGGATTGTTTTCGGACCCAAAATGCATCCTAATGTATCCCTATGCCATTTTTGGCCTCTGTTCACACCAGCGCAGTCTGTTCCAGACCAGACCAGAAAAATACTGCATGTCTCTTTTTGTCTGGTCTGGATTGCACAGGAACTGCGGCACATCTGGTCTGGAAAATGGTGTGAACCTGCCCTTAATGCGTGTGTGATGTGTGTGTTTTAATGTGTGTGTAAAGTGTGTTTTAGAACGTGTGCTATGTGTTTTTTTTCATGAGTGTGTGATGTGTGTGTTTTATTGAGTAAATAAATGTTTGAATATGTGTGTTTCACTATTTTGCCTAAGGCAATGATGGTGAACATTTGGTAAACCCCAGGGCCCAAACTAAAACACAGTACTTTTCAGTGTTGGCACTTTGAGATAAATACATTGATTTTGCATTACAGTTTGGGTACTCGGGTTCAAAAACATTAGCCATCTCTGGTATAATGTAGGATGTTTAATGTAACCCTTTGCTGATTTGTATGGAGGGGGCTATCATAACACTCCACACCCTTCTTATGCCACCTTCTGCCCCGCATATAATTTTAAAAAAACCCTCTATTCTGCAAAAAGCAATGACACGCTTGATTAATTAGACAACAACATACAAAAGTCAGCAAAAACAAAAATTACTGTAGTCAAGACAGGGGTCAAACCTGCCAAACATCAAGTAAATTAAAGTAGTATTAAACCCACCCCTTTTTTCATTTGCGTATTCACGTAAACTATGTTAACCTGCATAGTAAGGTTTCTTTCTATGTCCTTACTTATGATGTGTTCTTCTAAAACCAGCTTGCTCCCTCTCACTTAAGCAGCTTCCCTGAACTTCCTGTAGAGAGTGCCCCAAAACAATCAAATACATATGGGAAATGTCCGTTTTTACTATTTAGAATGCTAATATATAAATATATATACAATTTATATTACCCGGGGCCAGCGCTGTCTCACTGCCTGTCCATCACATTGGAGGAGGAGCTGAGGAGTGGCACAGTTTTTCTGAGCTGCCTGTGCATGTATCACCTGCACACTAGGCTGTAGTCCCAGACGGGAGCAAGCTAGTAATGGTTCCAGGAGATCCAGGAAGGATTTGAAGCCACTACAAATGGAAACCAAGGAGACCAATATTTCCACATGAGGTTAGAAGCGAGAGGCTACAAACAGAAGGCAGACATGGAAAGGTGTGAAGTGAAAGTGCAGATGTTTTCTGCCAAATATGTTTTATATGAAGGGTTTATTAACACTTTAAGTAAGCATGATTGCACTGTATGGAATACAATGAAAACAACAGAGCCAACTAGTATTCATGCGTAAATGAGTAGTTTATTTTCAAAAAGAATAGCATCTTATTGGTTTACTATAGAAATAAAATTGCTAGGACTCTCACAATTCTGAATGTAATTTTTGCTTTTTATCACTAAACATTTAAATAATAAAGCACTACACACACACCACAGTTCTTAGATATTCATATGCATTAAGTGTCTCATTAACTTGCTAAAGGTATGCCTATTTCTCAGAATTAGAGCAAAATGTCAACTGTGTGTGCAAGGACTGTAGTAATAGTTAATTTTTTTTATTCGAAAAGTGAGAAAAATGACTATCTATAGAGTCCATAGTCAGACAAGCAACAGAGACCATGGCCTAGGATGGCAAGGCTGTTGACATGTTGTGGTGCCCATCTTTGTTATGCCTTTTTGTGCACTTTACCTGGCCAGACATCTTTATGAAATGTATTGTTTAAGAAACATAAAAAATGCTACTAGATTTATTCAGGCTATACACAACACATGCATTAGACACAACTTTTTTTCCTAGTTTGGCGATGAATAGAAAAAATATAGGACCGCTGTCAGTTTTTATTGCTGTGGAACTGTTTTGTTTTGGGAAAGTGCAGGGACAGTGAGATAAGAGCTGTCAATCAAGAGGCCATCTCTTTGCAGAATTAGTTATTAATGAAGAGGATTGAGCTGTCAAAGTCTGTGTCTCAAATTCTACTGCACACAGTTAGGTGACGGTGAAAATAATACAAGGTGAGACGTCTTCTTTAAAAGATAATTATCTCAGATCCTTTTATTTGCTATATGGAGAAAATTACTGTTACAGATCATAGATTACATCTATTATTCCATTCCCCTTCCCAAAAAGCATACAGAAGACTACATCTTTCTCTCATATAAACTCTTCAACTAAAGCCCTATGCCTCAATTGGCCAAATAGTGCGGTTGAACCCTGTTCCCATATTTTCTTTCTGAGTTAATCCTGAACCGCGAGACTTAAAGCCAAGCTAGAGTGGTTTTAGGTAGGGATGCACCGGTATATCGCCCGCCGAAACATATCGGCCGAAAATGGCACTGTTAGCTAAATGCCAAAAGTGCCATTTTCCTGCCGATACATCGGCACATCCCTGGTTTCTTTCCTCCCCGCTGAGCGCTGCTCTGTGTCCCAGCGGGGGGGGGGGAGAGAAAGTGACAGCCGAGCGATGCGGGAGGAGTGCGCTCTGAGCGGCCGGTGTCTCTCCTCCCATACCGCTCAGCCGCCTATCACAGTCCGGCAGAGTGGTGTGGGGGCGGAGGCTGTGCTCTCCTCCCTGCTCCGCTCGCTCAGCCTCCTGTGACCGCGTGTCATAGAGGAGAGCGAGAGCAAACAATCAGCGATCAGTGATCGCTGAGTTTGTAAATAATTGAGAATATGGCATGTTGACTATATCCTCAATTATGAATGAATGGGAAGTGATCTACATCACCTCCTGTTCATTCATGATTGTGGTTATAGTAAACATACTCTGTTGCAATGTTATGTACAGCCCCGATGCTGGCGACGTACACTGTACGTCGTCAGTCACAAAGGGGTTAAAATTTCGATTTTTAAATTTCTATTTCTGTGCACCTCTAGTTTTAGGTAAATAAGATTTATTTTTGTTTTACATTTGTAAGTCTTCAAACTGTTGTTTTATATCTGTGTTTCCCTCTAGCGTTACTCAAGACTGGAGAAAATCTCTTATTTTATATGTAATAAGGTTTTTGTTTTGCTATTTCCAGGAGAAATGTTGGGTGTGGTATAATTTCCCACCATATTACAGACAATTTGCTATCAATTTCGATGTGTGCTCGATGTGCAATAATGACATATGATCATATTTTTATATCTTTCGCTTAAAATAGGATTCATATTAGTGTTGTTGTGGGTTGCCTGGTTATCAGTGCTGCCAGTGTCCACATCAGAATGTCTTCCACAACAGTGTTTCATTGCTGCAAATGTGGTGATATCACGGCATTGGAAGGCATCTTCTGGTGTGGAGTGGCTTATAAATGTGGGCATGATGTCTGATCGGTTCCTTTTTGATTCAGGGGCGATTTACACTGTTTTGTTTGAACTGAAACACGTATGTCCAAATTCCCCATACTAAAAGTAGTACTTGAGTCGCATCTCTGCTCTGCACTGCAGTGCAGCACATTTTTAAAATAAAACATGCACATTTTTTCTGCATAATTGTGTGCTGGGAAGCCCATAGCAGTCAATGGCAACACATAAACATGCATATAGCTATCCACTCCAACATGCATTTAGCTATCCACTCCAAATCCTAACACAAAAGACACACAAAGTAAATGCTCTTTCACTCAATCCTAACACAAAAGACACACAAAGCAAATGCTCTTTCACTCATAGCAATGCACCTGCCTAATGCTACTGAAAAAGCACCTCTACACAAATGCATAGATCTAAATGGGCCCTAAAGGTTGAGAGACCCATGGCTCAATCTTTCAACTATCCAGTTGTAATTAAAAAAAATCTGATTTTTGAATAATTGCAGTGTGGGGACACCATAAGTGCTAGCTTGTTAAAAAGTTGTAAGAGCCTCGGCTTTGACATTAACTATTTTATGTGCCATAATGTTTGGAATTTAGGATATCACTGATGTTTGCGACTGCAAATGAGTTTGATCTCTAAATTACCAGATTAGTATGCATTCAATCAGAGTACCAAGGGAAGCATCTATTGAGTATAAAATTCTAGCAATAAAGGGAAATAAACACTGTAAATCTTAAGATGACGAGAAAGGATATCGCCTTCAAAAACCCTTTACTTTGGCCAGACTATTCTAATTGTAATTTTTTTTCTAAAGCTTGCACTGGTTTATTATAGAATGTAAGTCATGTTCTTAATACAGTAAATGAATGCCTTGTGCACTGCTAGTTACCTCTGTGTGTGGTGCTTTGTAGGTAGACCAAGCAACCTTTGAAAGCCTTAAAATTGTATGTTTTTTTCCATTCTAAACAGCGGCTATATGCTGATGGCTAGTGTTTAAAAATAACATCAGACAGAAAGAAGAGGCTAGAGATTTCTTTTCACTTTGAAATAAAGGAATGCTGTCATTTGCATTTTCTGAGCTTGTAATAAAGTGTTATTACATTCTACCCACAAGTCAGAATACACTGTGACCGCTTCTGTATGTGTGTTGTTAGTGTGTTTTTGTGGTTGGGAGACAGAAAATATAATTGATGGGTATTTTTTGTTTATGTCTTGTGCTTCTGCTTATATTGTGGTAACAGGATTCTTAACTTGATTCTTAACTGTATATGAAACAAAAGACAAATTCTTTGACCGGGTTGATGCTGTAATATTTTTTGGCCACAGATTACAAACAGTGCACTTGTCTGAATAAACATTTGAGTATACAAAATAACAAAGCCCCCTGCCCTAGTGAGTGGCACTTCACTAACTCTACCACGCAGCAAACTCTAAAGCAGGGGTGGCAAACTCAAATTCATCGGGGGCCGCATCAGCAGTATGGTTACCCTCAAAGGGCCGGTTGTATAGGACTATGCATCTACTCTTTATTATCATAAATAGTTGCCTCTGCATTCAGTTGCTACTGGTTTTAATAATAATTTAAGTAATAATTTCGGCCCGCGGGCCTTGTGTTTGCCACCCCTGCTCTAAAGTTATGAAGTTCATTCAATGCTCAGCCACACAACAAAGTGGCCAAAGCAGAATTGCACTGTCTCTAGGAATTAATCCATAGATAATGCCACTCCATCAGCCACTAGCCAGCTCAAACTACAAAAGGAAACCACCACAATGACCCCTTATCACTTCCCTGACCACCACCACAAAATTGCCCACTTCATTAATTTCTGTAAAAGGTCAACGTGTCCAAACCAAAAATGAAAGTGCTTACTCTCCAAATCAACATGAGCAACTAAGCCATTGTGTTCTTTCACAAATGTTGGTATTGCCTTATTGACTTTGATGCATGCTTTATCAATTGACTTGTCATTAGGAATGAGGTTCGCGTTCGCTGTCGGGTTGGGTTCGCGTTGAACTTTGCATGTTCACTGTTTGCTCAAAAGGCGCACTTACAGTATGTGCAAATTCTCCCAGAACTCTGGTCAGGAGAAAAACTATGGCTCATAATGAGGTTTTGAAAATGTGCCAGCCCCCTCACTATGAAAGTTAGCTTTCCCATCCTTCTTTTGTCAGTGTTTGTTGAGGTTAGTGAAGGATAGCTGAAAGCTTTGTGAAGGAGAGACAAATGTGTCTTACTTGTACAGTGCTAGTAGTATTCAGTAATACAGGGATTTCAGCTTATATAAAAAAAATGGGTTCAATTAAAAAAAAAAAAAAAAAAAAGTGTGCAGAATGACAGCTCCCTCTAGCTGACAGCCAAATGTAAACAAAGAAGCAGGTATACTCAGTGATGTTATTGACCAAAAATAGACCTGTCCACTTTTGGTCATTGACATCACTGGCTATACCCCTTCCCTTTGACTTTGTTTACATTCTGTTACAGGGCCTGAAGCTGATATTCTGTGATATCCTCATGTCAGGTGTAAATGGACAGCAGGTGTTTTTTTTGACAGTCGGTGGGCGTCCTTCACTGTGATTTGACAAGGATCTGCATTGATTTACAACATGATTGATGTTGGATACTCAGTGTGGGACTTTCTTTTTTCTTTATTGTTTAATAAAGGACTTGTCAAATGTATAGGTGGTATTTACTTATGCTTTTACTTCTTTAGTGAATGAATAGGGGTAATATGTACCCCTTATTCATGTGGTGGTGGTGCGGGGGGCATGGCATCTGGTGCCTCCTGTATTCTTAAAGGGGTCTTCCAGATTCCACTTATCCCCTGCCTACAGACCCCGTCAACTACAGGGCCAGGCTTGTAGGGATGTGACCCTTGTCCTCATCAATATGGCACCTGCCCCTCATGTTGGGGGCATGTGGCTTGGTACAGCCTTTCCTGGCCTGTGAGGCTGCTCCTTAGATACTGGTCTAGTATTGGATTTTGGGGCGGACCACACATAATTTTCTTTCATTGTTTTTGTTTAGAGTTCCCCCTTTAAATCATACCAGAACCGAAGGACATGCTATGAATTTTTGGGGATCCCGGGCAGTCTCCTCTTAACATCTATAGAAGACCCTCATCTAGGATAAGGGTCTACTATAGATGAAGGGAATCTGCTGCTGCTTTGTTTACAAACAGAAGAAAGCAGCTGGGAGTTGTCATTTGCCAGCAATTTAAGCAGCATCTTTTTCTTTGTAAATGTCATTTTTGCTGTAGTCGGTTTCTATACATACCTGTATACCCCTTCACAAGGAGTTTCAGGGCATTCCCCATGCATGTTCTAAATAATTTCTGTTCAGCTAAAAATAACTTCTGAGCAAGTAGCCATAATATTTAACAAGGCATGGTGAATTGCTCTCATAAAGGCCCTCATATGGTAGACTCCCAAATCATTGCTCCGTGCATGAAGGACATCCAGAGGCCTCTCCAACACCATATAATTAAACAGCACTAGAATAATCTGGCTTCATAGAATTACCCTGAACCCAAGTCATGTTAGCTTAACTGTGCATGGTGAGAAACCCAGTTGGAGGCCACTCCAACTCATCTCAGTTGAGCCACTCAGAAAATAAAAAAAGTGGTTCAAGAACACTCCTGGTAACACTTTTCAACTGTAAGTAGGAATCAAAACAAACTAACCAACATATTTTACTAATCCAGAAACATCTGCTGTCTCCCATACGTTGAAACAAAACCCGTGCTAACTCCTCTGAACTTACCTTTGAAACAGCTACAAGTTCTGCTCTGTGCAGGCATATGTATAAAAGATATCAAACTGATTCTCACCTACCAATCCTTTGAACCATAGCATGAGACATACCTAACCTGGCTGCCTCCCTAGCTTCCCCAATCCAAGAGGAATGAGTCTCGTATTTTAATACCAATGGACATAAACTGACAAACATCTCCGCAGGATGTTTGTAAATTGAAACGCAAAAGTGACTATCCATCTGCATGTATGAGCAAGGCACCTTCCATAAGTGGTCCCCCGACCATGTATGCAGTAAAGATTGCCACTGTGCACCAATTCAAACAGATGGATAAATATGGATGCCCTGATTGATCCGATTTTGAAGACGGCAAAAAAATCTACAAACCATCCTCACTCAGATGCACAGCCTGCGTTTGCAGTGCTCCAGGTGGCCTGTTTGGACTCGCTAACTTGTTTACCCAGATGCTACCAAAAAGGCTAATGAGTATGTGCAAAAAAACAGTGACACGTCATATGCTGACTTACAAAAGAAAGAACAGAAATAATGTTAGGTAATATATCCCAGGGTAGGTCTCTGTCCTCCCTTTTGTGCATCCTCCTTGACCCCTTTAAAGCCTGCTATATTGCAAAGGACTTAATGAAATCTGACCGTTTCCTAAGTTTAAAGTGGAACTACAACCTCATATACTTTATAGCCAATGAAGGTGCTCTCTTAGCCTCTGTTTGTATTGCAGTTGTCATGGTGCTGCACATGTGATCAGCTATGACACTAATCATTTGAGGACTTGAAAGTTTGGTTGAGAGATGAAATGGGCACACTGGCAACCTTGACAGTTGATATACCTTAAAAGTGACTGTTTTGGGACACATTTTATTAGTGGGTAAAGTTCCTCTTTAAAGAGAAATTAGAGAGCTGCCAGTCTCCTATCAATATATGCTAGAGACTCACATTGTTCTAAAAGACCACAGATGAACAAGAAAATCAAGTTACTTGTTGACAACAAGACCAGCCATCCCAAGTTCTGCACCATGAATTCCAAAATGTCTCATACGTAGCTAATGTCACTGGGGCCAAGGAATGCCTCGCAAGCACCCACATACCTGCTAAACCAGGGTCCAAAGGCATTCTGGGGCACTGTTCAACCTATGCCTGTGACTCTGATGTTCTAAAGCATCTCCACTTAAAGCAAGAAAGAGAATCGGCAATTCCATTAAGCTGACCAGGTACATGAACAGCCCTATATAACATTGAAATGTAAGCAGGAAAGAATGAACTGTGATAGCAATGTAATAACTTCTGGCAAATAAGATGTCAACAAATTGACTGCTTAAACCTTAGCTGTGTTGTATAAATGGAAACAGGTGGCTTTGTTTTTGTTTTTACCCCAGCCACTAGAGGGAAAAAATCTAGAAAAGCCAGGTTCCTTATGAGTACCGTACTGGTTCAACTCTGAGGCTATGCAGTTGCACAATATCCTCTTCCAAAGTAGACCATGAGGGACTTGCCACACATGTGAACAGCTCATAGTTTACATTGTATTGTATGGGTTACCAGTAACAAAAGCCTTTAAAAAGTACTGAAAAATGTACTGAAAAAATTACCGCTAAAGCCTTAGATCTTCCTTGAGGTCCAGAGCTACCTTGTCCAATGCAGAGTCCAAAGTCTTTAATGCAATGAACTGTGGATCAACAATTAATTTGTTCACTCACAACCCATTCCAGGAATGAGATGAAAAATTAAAAATAAGTACCTGAAGTCACAAAGCACATTGGAAGGCACCTTTCAATGTAACAAGTACCATCAAAATAACACCCCAATAGATGCAATCTCTTCGGATGCATGGGCAGGAGAAACATCGTCTCAGTGTCTGTTTTTGCCATCAGGCCACCAATGCCTTCTGCTTTTACCAGCTTCAGCGTCATGTTAAATGGGGTATAAGAAACAGTCTTTAACTCTTTATCTATTCCATCATTGACTGAACCCCCTTTTGGGAATTATACATTTGCCAGCATCCTTCTTCGAGACTACACTCAAAGGTGAAACAATCAAGTTTGTTATTGCAGTTTCAGGAATGGGGGCCAACATATGACCCAGGGAAACTTCCTTGTGTAATTTTAGCATACCACTTCAGGGAAATGAAAGAAGAGGGAAGGGGTCACAGGGAATAACAAAACCATACATAAAACCATCACTCAATAAAGCACCCTTATACTCACTGGGCTCATCTCCTTCCTCAGCCCCATAATACAGCTTCTGTTTCCCCCCCATTTTCTTTTTTGAAGCATCTACTGATGAGGTGGTTTCCCCTGCACCTAGAATACTCATCCTGGAAACACCACATTGATCCTCATTTACATTGTGCATTGTTAAAGGACCAGAAAAGGCTGTTTTGATTGAACCCTGGCCCCCGACTCTTCCTGAGGCTACGCTCGACTGAAATGATAAATGCTCCATTGATTCAAGTACAGCCCACCCCTTGTGTTCATGACACACATTTACACACCTTTGTCTCAAAGCCTCCAAGTGAGATTGGGCCAGACAGACATACATTGGCGGAATTGCTCATCATACTTTAACTAAGAAGTTTCCCCACATATCCTATAAGCTTTCCAGATGGAGTCAAGGTAAGAGAATAACACTGATCAATGTTTATGATGCTTTTTGCCCATCGCACTTTAGTGTGTAATAAAGCTTGAAGCCAATTACTGTCAGGGTTATTCACAAAAGGGTGAAGAGTCTACAGAAGGCAGGATAAGTGATTATTCTTTATAAACTTTTAAATTTTTTTTAATTAATTTACTTTCAGCAAAATATATATTGCTGAATACTGCACAAGTTGTTTTGTGTAATAAATTAAAATGTTTCATAAATGAAATCATTTTTGGGTCACGCCTTAATGACCAAGGAAACATGTGGGTCCCGAGGTTACACAGGTTGAGAACCACTGATCTAGGACAACATAGCTGAACTAGAAAGTGAGCTGAATTGTAGTATTTTTCCAAATCTGCTATTTTGGCCTAGAGTGTTCACTTCTCCTGCCTTCTCCAAACTCCTCACTCTTTTGTAAATAACCCTATAAATGTATGATGAATCAATCAAAACTGCCTCCTATCATCATCCTCTTCTTTGCGATGTTCCTTTCTTTTTCCCATTTGTGTAATGAAAACACTTTAGAGGGAGGAGGGTAAATTTGTGCAAATTCTTCCTCTTACAGTTTTTTCCTTGACTTTTTGCTTAAAATTAGCCCTTTAGGAGCCCTCACAATATACACATTAGTGTCCCTTAGATGAATATGAAATAGGCTTGAAATGACCCATCCGTTTTTCACCGCCCGACACTGCTACAGAGAGCGCTGAGGCTTAGAGGCAAGAACCTTGCAACATACTAGTTCTCAATGAAGAGTCCCACAGCACCCTGGGGTCCATCACCTGACTGCTAAAAACCACCTCAAATGTTTAAAGCAAAGATTTAATACCCTGTAAAACATTCCAACCCTCTCTATCTTCTAAAAATAATAGGTTGATAAGTGGAAGAAAGCAGGTGACGATCTGTTGGGTTGCCTGTCTTATAGTGTGTCTGTATACATGCTGCTGCCCCTGCAGCATCACTCCCCTGGTCAGGGAGGGTGTCCTGCAAAGACCTAGTGATTGCCTTTTGTGGTGTAACACCCATCTGCCAAACGTTCTCACACCTGGTCAGTGACTCCTTCCATACCAAACCA
Source organism: Nanorana parkeri (assembly GCF_000935625.1). Classification (NCBI taxonomy): domain Eukaryota; kingdom Metazoa; phylum Chordata; class Amphibia; order Anura; family Dicroglossidae; genus Nanorana; species Nanorana parkeri. The sequence goes on along the minus strand of NW_017307138.1, from coordinate 122,510 downwards.
TGCTTAACCTGCACCTCTGTACAGTGACAGAACTCTAGCTTGTCACAATATAGATAATAAGAAAGAGTAAACCATGACAACAACTTGCAGTGCCCTTGAACAAACAGTATAAGTCCCAGCTTTCTGTTAAGCAGCAATGAAAGACTTTCAGCAGACGGTTACGAATGGCAGTGTGCCAAGGACTCAGACAACCTTGCTCTTTCACCTCCTGTTTTAGTAGATTGTGTGCTGATATTAAAATTGATACCTCTATATTATGCCTTTTCACTGTTGTTTTTGTTTCTAAATCCACTAGTTTGAGGAGCTTAAGCCAAGCAACGTTTGTATTGTCATATAGATCTTCATGCATAAAAAAAAAGCCAGAGGGTTCCACTAAAAGCAGATCTTTCAGCTGCAGGTATACTAAACATCGGCCGCTGGAAAAAGTACATAAGCTACTTTTTGGCAGGTTACAGTGCTTTTTGGTTCCATAGGCTTCAGTGGGAAACTTTGTGCAACAAAACAACATACACTGTTGGAGTTGGAGCTTTAGATCTACCAATCAATATATTGTGCAAAATGGGTTACAAATTAGATGGATTATTAAAGTAAGCCCTTACATCACCTGATTGTGGCCAGCGTAAAGCAGATAGTACAATCAAATTGTAACGTGTATGGCCAGCTTCAGTATGGATAGATGTGTTATGGAAATTCCTAATCCTGATTTAAGCAGCAGTTTCAAAAAAGGGCATGGGTCACATTATTGGACAAAACAGTCCAGATATGCTGTGTGATGTTGACACCCCAGGTGAGAAACCTGATGTTAAACAGTGAGGGGAATTTAACAAAACTGGAGCAGACAAAATCTGAAGCAGTTGCCCATGGCAACCAATCACTTTTATCTTAAAATTTCTAAACTTAACTGAAGAGAGCTGCTGATTGGTTACTAAGGGCAACTACTCCAGATTCTGTCAGCCCCATACATTTCTCCCACTGTATTTTGTACACTCCCGGAGCAGATTTGAGAGATATCATATCATGTTTTTCCATGGAGATATACGGCGTGTGTGTGTGTGTGTGTCAGCAACAACTTCAGCTGCTGGGCACTTCTTTGTTTTCATATTTTTTTCTTTCAGTTAAAGGAGAATTATGAGGCGAGTGATTTTCACTCAGCCTCATAATCTGAGCCGACCTGTAACAATGAAACTGTCACAGGTCGGCTCAGTATATTGGGAAGTGAGCGAACACATACCATTGCTGGCTCACTTCTCGATCTATCCCTGCAGAGAGCTGTGACTGTCACTCACGGCTTCCTGCAGGGATTCCCCACTCCCCTGTCCGATCCTCCAGCACTGACTGGCGAAACGGACGGGGGAGGGGGCAGGCACAGCTGGCTCTGCCTCTGGATAGGCAGAGCCAGCTGTCAATCCCGCAGCTGGGTGGATCCAGACAGTATTGTCGGGATCCGTCCAGGCTGCGGCGTCTCAGTATATCGCGAGCCGTAGCTCGCAGTATACTGAGCTTTGGGTCACGGGAGAACGCTAGTTTGTGTTCTCCCGTGACCCTTAGGAGAACTATGGGGAAAAGCCCTGACCCCATAGTTCTCTAAGTTAAAAAAAATGGGATTTGTGGTGTTTAGTAAAAGGGTTTCAATACCGTCCACATACTCACTACATTATTTAGGGGGCTTTTTATAGTGAAATAAATATATTGTAATGTAGATTTGAGTCTGTTGAAAAAGTGGCCTAGTCAGAGTGTTTAATTGAATTTTTTGGGGCTTTTTCAGCGGAATAAATAAATAATGTTGATTTCATGATTTAAAATTGGCTGATGTGGTCCTAGTAACACAGTGGCCTAGTCAAAGTGTTTAAAGACTGTGCACCTACTCCCTGCAATATTTTGGGGGCTTTATACAGGGGGATCAATACACACATTATTTTTATTATTTGATTTAAAATGGCTGGTGTGGGTCCTGTTGATAAAGTGGCCTAGTTGCATTGTTTAAAGACTGTTTACCTACTCACTTAATATTTTGGGGGCTTCTTTCAGCAAATTAAATAGATTCTTTCATTTTATTTCTTGATTCGAAAATGGCTCTGGTGGGTTCCTGCTGCCAAAGTGTTCCAGTCAAAGTATTTAAAGACTGTGCACCTACCCACTACAATATTTGGGGGCTGTTGACAGTGAAAAAACGATACTCTTCTGTGATTTCTTGATTCAAAATAGCTGGTGTGGGTCCTGTTGACAAAGAAGCCTGGTTAAAGGGTGCACACTTACTCACCACAATAGTTTGGGGATCTTTCACAGTGAAATATATATGCCATAATAGGGCCTAGTACAAGTGATTAAATGCTATGCTGTGCACATATGTACTGCTATAATGTAGGTCCTCTAATGTAGATGTATTGATTTTAAATTAGTTGTTGTGGGTCCTGTTCAAAATAGGGCCTAGTACAAGTGATTCAATACTGTGCATGTAGGCACTCCATTACTTTTTTTTTTTTTTTACGCTTTAAGGTTGATCTCTTTACATAAACAAAGAATTTTGTTACCAACTAAATACATTTCGTTGCTAACTAAATTTATTAGTGTGCATCAAGCCACCGGCACAAAACAAAAATGAAGACATATGTTTTGAATGCCGGATAATGGGGAGTTTACTGTAAATCAGTTTTGGATAATTGTTATCTTTAGTTACTCTGTACAAGGCATGGATTGTTTTCTCTCTTTTTAAAACTTTTTTTAACCAAAATATTGTTTGGGGCAAAGTTACATTCATTCATACATATCAATTTAACTTGCATTTGGTTACAATGTAAGGGCTAACTACTGTACATGAATAATTTACAGCCAGTATTGTTTGAAATAAAAATCTTATTTTACCCAAGATTTAATTGACTTCTCTGAATGCTGTGATGATCGATTTTGTGAAATGGCACAAATGTGACTGTTTTGTGTAAACACTACAGAATTAATGACCTATATTGATTTCTATCAAACAGTTACAGAGGATGCATACATTTTTTCATCAGTAGTTAATTTAAACCATTGCCGCAATCCCACTTATATTGTAACTGAAGTGGTATGCAGCTAATAGCAGAATTAAATATGCATAGGTTTCTAAGCACAGTATGATCCTCACATGACTTTATTTACCATGTTCATTTTGGACCGTATCTAAGACCAAAGTTTAAAGTGTATATCATGACAAAACAAAAAAATATCCAGTACATTTCTGCAATCCATGCAAATTTTCCCAGGTGTTATCCCTTTAACCCCTTCGTGATGGGAGATGTACAGTGTACGTCCCGGCACTTTGTGCCTATATGACTGGCCACATACACTGTACGTGACGAGTTATATCAGGCTTTGTAATGCTGGTAACAGCTGATTCTCAGCGGTTACCAGTCATTAATGAATGCCACATAGGGCTATATAATTATATCACATATCTGTCCTATAAAAAAACTATATATAATATGTGTGGGTACATTTAGTAAGAAAGTATATTACTGCCGTGGAAGAATCACACAACAAAAATGTAAAAAGTGTGTCAGTCATTTATGAACAGAACCTGAAAACTAGCTCAGTCATGAAGGGGTTAATGACCCAGCAAGTTCATAAAAATACCTGTTGATCTGCCAGAAATGCACTAAACTCCGATGTCCTATTGTGGGCTGATAACACACAGCATTTTTGTGGACTATATGTTATCAGCCCTGCCCGGTTATCTTTTGTAAACCACTGAAATCCACCCATTCTCCTTGTCTATACATAATAGACACTAATTATTTTGTAGTCCATGATAAGAACTGGAATGGTTACATTGACAGGATAGCCCAGAATTTCTGACATGAATAAAAGTTTGTTGTTGTTATAAGTGTCCGTTCTGATCTAATTGTAAATATTTAACTAGCTGCTGACACATAAATGTGAAAATACACTCTAAAAAAATAATAGTGCTGTGCTATAGAAAAAAGTGTTTTAAAATATATACACCATATTTAAACAGCAAATACAAAAAAGTGTCCATCAACAAGTTATTATATTAAGAGTCCCTTGTAGAAACAAGGGACTCTTGTGACGTGATCCAATTTTCATAGGTTTGTCCCAATGTTTCACACCACACATCCACGTGATCAACAAACTTGCAGTTCAAGCTCCACCCAACATGTTAGATAATCAAGACTCCACCCCGATCATGCCCCCAAAAAGGGGGGGGGGGGTACCTTGGAACCCCCCTGGCAAAGCACCTTGTTCCCATATTGATGAGCAGAAGGGCCGGTTCACCACAACCCTGGCCTCATGTTTGTAGGGGTCTTCAGCCACAATGAATAATGGGGCTCCCAGATGATACCCCACCCTATATTAATGAGTAAGGGGTACCCCTACTCTTTGACAGAAAAAAGTGCGAGTGTAAAACACACATTTGACAAGTCCCAGAAAAAGTCTCATACAGCCTATCCATTATCATGTCATCCAGCAATGCAGATTCTCGATAGACATGTCTGCACCTGACAGGAAACTATTGCTGTTGAATAACAGCTTTGGGCCCCACAGCACAATGTAAATAAAGGAGAGGGCTTTAGTCACTGGGTGTACCCTGCCCCTTTGTTTACATTCAGGTGTCAGCTAGGAAGACCATGCTCTGTTACCATCTTTTCATGTGAGGTAGCTTCCCACCAGTGTTCCTATTCACAAAAGGCACCTTGTTCCACCTCAGTTAGTCCTTGCTTCCACCGACAATGACCTGGTCACTTCTGGCCATTTGAACCACCCATGTTTTCAGAAGTTGATTGTTGAGTACCCATGGTTTTAACCTGGTGTTTTCAATTAAGCTGTCTCTGTGAAGCGGTGTAATGTGTTGGATCCAAAGGGCAAAGAGAGCAGTAACTCTTTTTCTGTTTTTTTTCAACTTACAATTCACTAACAGTTCCAGGGCAAGAAAGCTCCAACTGCTGACATTTTGTTTTACTGGGTCTCTGTAAGTAATTGGTTTACCTCTGAGCACAGGTGAACAGCTGTGGCCGTTGCCAGCCTGTTATTACTTTGTACATGCTGAATGACTGCAGCTGTCTGGAGCCACCTGTGATGGCTGCGGCAAGAATCCGCCTCCAGAGATAAATGCTTCTAGTGACTGAGGTCTTACACCAATAAGTCATTCCTGAGATTGATTAGTTTGTACACATATAACTTAGGTTAAGATAGACCAGAACTTAGGCAAAATTGTGTTTTTATGTATGTAAAGTGTTAACAATACCTACAACAAGTAATCTACCTATTTACAGTTAAGCAGTGAGTGTGAGAAAAAGTGAGAATGACTAAAGCTTTGGTTCTCAACTGGTGGGTCGCGACCCCATGTTCAGCCTACCCCTAGCGCAGCACTGTCAGTTTTCACGCCAAGCAGCTATTCAAAATATGCTGCCTGGTGCAGAGTGTCGGCTTGAGGGAGGGGATGGGACTATGGGAGCTCCACTGGGGCTGCAATTGGAGATGCATTGCTTACAGCTCCCTCACAAGTCCTGTAGAGGTGCCTGGACCAGAGTGACGTCACATTCTGGCACTTTTTGGAGTGTATATGTGTGTGAGAATGTCTGTGACTGTGTAAGATTGTGGTTGTATGTGTCTGTCAGTGTTTTTGAGGGCTCATTCACACTAGTACAGTGCATTCATTGAATAGTCCTATGCAATTAACACACTGCCCAACGCAATCACACCTACTATGCATTCTGGTGCGGGAGGTGCATTGCGTTGCCATGCATTTAAATGGCACCCCAAACAAATTTCTTGCCCACAGTTCAATTGCCTGCACAGGAATGTGCGATACCGCAATGCCGTGCAGACTTGGGTCGTGACTTTATGACCAAGGACAAATGTGGGTCCTGAGGGAACACAGGTTGAGAACCACTGGACTAAAGCATACCTTGAGAGGCACATAGGGAATCAAGGAAATTGAAATGACACACAGTTGCTGTTTGAATTTGAGCAGTGTGTGGCCCTGCCGCTACCCCTCCATTCGACAAAATATAAATGTAATGTACAGAAGGCAGGTCTATGCAATCTATACAGTACAGGGGGTTGAGAGGGTGTAATGTATCAAGTGCTGGGGGTTTACACACCTAATGGCTCAGGAAACCATCTGTGAAGTTGGTAAAATCCTTCCTTCTGCTATCTTGGAAGATCCTAAAAACAGATCCCAGCTGGAGAGGATCCTTAGACAGCTTCTCAGTGCCAGAGGAATCTTGCCTCTGGCACTCTGTGCAACTTAGTTGTCCTTGCAAGGCTGGACACCCTACTGGAAGGTCATCTAATCTGGATTCAGATGGACAAAGCCTCAGCAGTGGCATACATCAACCATCAGCGAGTAACCTGTAAGTAAAGTCCATTGCATTCCAGAAAATCAGGTTTAAGCATGTGCACATGCTATTGCCAATGGTCCTGTTCATAGAATTGCAGGTAAGTGAAAATGAACATGCAGACGCGCATGCCAAATGGCCTATATAAACAGGCATGTCATATGGTCAAAATTCTGAGTCATCAGCTTGTTCTCGATCACCTGATATATTATTCTGCCTACCAGTTGTCAGGATGGCAGGGGCGCCACCTCCCCACGGGGTCAGAGGGTACGGCGTAGGGTGCAGGCCTCTCTTCAGCCTGGCAGAACCACGGGGGCTCCAACTGCCACTTCGCATGTGCGAGCCACACGGCGGGTGCGCGTGCGCAGTACACAGCCTGTGCATGCATCCCGGAATGCGTGTATAGCGCGCATGCGCCTGTTTAGGCCTCAGGTGTGGGCCTTGCCGGGAGAGGTTCCCCAGCCCACACATACCGCCTCTCGCCTGCCATTTGCTCTCGGGGAAGGAAGCCTCCTGGTTGCCTCGGTGACCAGGGGGCGGACTCACACCCCCTGGCTATAAAAACATGGCCAGAGCCCTGGCTTATTGCTGAGTTATTCCACCTCATGGTGTGACATACGAAGCTCCCCTCCTATGTGCTTTGCTGCCAGTTTCCTGAACCCTCTGTTGACTTCCCGTGTACCGACCTTGGACCGACTATCTCCTCTGACCCTTTGCTGCCTGCCTCGACCTTGGATTGCACTCGACTACCCCTTTGGATTGCCCCTTGTTACCTTGCCTTCGGACTTTTCCGGCTGCTTCCTGCCAGCGGATTCCCTCTGTGCTACTTGCCCGTGGACACACCTGACACCAGTGAATGACCCAGGCTGCCTTCTGACTTTGCTCTTGATCTCTGCCTGCCCATTGTGACCTCGGCCTGCCTACTGGACTCTGAATTCTGCTTTCTGCCCTGTACCTCTGACTGGCTGCTACCAACTTCGGCTTGTGACCCTGACTCTGCTCCTGGTTCCTGAATTGGCACTTCAATGCTTAGGTGTTACCAGCCTTCACTTGTGCTCCAGCTACACTCCTGTCACCCATTATGGTACCCCAATATCCTTGCATGGGGTCTTGGTCCTGAAGCCTACAGTCATCTGGTCCATGCAGCTGACCTTTGCACAGTGCCCGACCTGCAACACCAGCACTCATGCCACTCTGCATTCCCATACTCCCTGTCATCACTTCCAGGGGTGTTGGATGAGGGGTGCAAGAGAAGACCCCTTATCAGCTCATTCTCGAACAAGGTATGTAACCAAACCAGAAGTCTTGCTGCAGCAAGAGAGGTAGAAAGGAACCAAGCCTAGGTGTAACTACACGTTCCAGCCTTGTCCGCAGTTCACATCCCAGACATGGACAATTATCAGGCAAACTACCTCAGCCAGCAGAGCCTGGACCCAGGAAACTGGGGCTGGTCCTTACACCCAGAAGTATTTCATGTCCTGTGTCAAGTGGGGAATGCTGGATATGGACCTTCTGGCCTCCAAGTTTACCAACAAACTGGACAAGTTTGTCTTCAAATGCAGGGATCCTCTGGTGGAAGCAAGGGGTACTCTGGTGGACTTATCGGATCAGTACAGCCTGATCTATGCCATTCTCCTCTGAAACTCATCTACTCCACAGGATAGTGATGAAGGAAATATCCCAGTTATTCTCATAGCATCGAACTGAGCTAGGTGGATATGTTACTTTGAACTGGTCAAACTGCTAGCAGTCACCCCATGGGCTTTTCCACATTGACCGGATCTTGGAATACAAGGATTGGCCTAGCACCCTGCTTCACAGATTGCATGACTGTTGAAGCCCAGGTCTTGAGAGACAGGAGCCACTCTGATTTGGTAATTCCCACAATGTTAATTACTAGGAAGTCTACCTCCTGCAAGTTTTACCATTGCACATTGAAGGCATATAACGCCTGGTGCGAGGAAATAAAGTTTCACCCCTTTCTGAAACCAGTCCTGGATCAGCATTTGGCCTTGAGTACCATCAAGGAGCAAATCTTGGATCTTGTGATCCTATTCCAAAAACTGTAAGTCTCCCATTCATTGGTTAAGACTTTTGTTCAGGGTGTTTTTCATGTAGCTCCTCCTGTGCAACCACCTGTGACACCATGGGATATGAATCTGCTTCTGCAATTCAAAGACTGCCTTTGAACCTTTCAGGGATATCCCCCTTTCCACTCTCTTTTACAAGATTATGTTTCTTCTTGTCCTCAAATCTGCTGTGTGTCTGAGCTGACAGCCCTGTCCTGTAAAGAACCATTTCTAGTTTTACACAAGGACAAATCATAGAGCTTCCTTCCTATTGTAGTCTTGGCCTTTCACATCAACCAGGACATTGTTCTTACATCTCTTAGTCTAAATAAAGTTTATCAGAAATACATTTCTCTTTATTGCCTGGATGTAGTTTGTGGCTCAGACAGATCATCAATTATTATCCTAGAGACTCACCCTTTGCTGTTAAAGTTTTCCAAGTTTCCCCAGGTGGCTGTTCAGGCCACATCTGGTGGCACATTCAAGCAGCTATTTGAACTGCAGGCTGCTCCCAGTTCCATTGTTTTCTTTTGTGGGCCTGTTGATGTTTTGTTACTGTTGCTCACTCTTCAGTTGGACTGCTTTTGGATGTCCCAATTGCCTCTGAATTCTGTGTCCCTTATTGAAGGAGAAAGTAAATAGGATTTTTGTAGTTATGATAAAATCTGTTGCTTGGAGTTCATTAAGGGATACAGGTCCCCCCTCTGTGTTTGTAATCTTACTCTACTTACTACTGCTTTGGTACAAAACTGAGGCATTCTTAGAGTAGGCAGAGGTATATCAGCCTGGTCACTGTTTTGTTTACCAATGTCCAAACCATCCTGTAGGCAGCAGTATATTCCAAATTGTCTCTGACTCCTGCGTCCCTTTACAGTAAATACAAAAATCCTATTTTTTGCACTTATTGAACAGATATGAAGCTTTTTTTTATTATATTAAATATTTATTTTGTTATATTATATAATTATATACAGTAAATAGACCAAAAGGTAGCAAATAGGAGGAGTTAAGTGTTAGGGTTTATATACCCTTGAAAGTGTATTTCCTTTTTCGCAGCCATATTGGGATAACGCCTATTTTATATTTGAAATTTAAAGTATACACCATTCAGTCCCCAAAGTCGGACAACACTGACCCAACCAGTCACATCAATCAGGTGCAGGATCCAAACATTCAGTACGTGTTGACATATCAAAATCCTGAAATTCGAACATAGAGCTGCACATCCGACAATTCATTTAAAAATCAGATTTATTGAAAGTTCATACTATTGTAGCCCTCACCCCCAAATGAGCCGCTGGAATACCCGTGTCATCCATAGCCTGTCCAGGGGATTTTAGCAACCAGCTGCCCCACTAACCGCCCTCTTCTAGTGTCCAACAGAGCTGATATCCAGGCCAGAAATATGATGCTGAAAAACTGTTATTAGAACTCTTGAATAGGGAAGAGAGGGTTTAGGACTTAGGACATACATGAGACAAATACACTCCAGCCTCACTAATCCCTTTCAGAATTCCAGTGCAGATTCAATAAGACCACACGCTGACACTGGGTATTTGAGCAATCATTGAATAGGGATTGGTACAGAATCTTCAATATAAAGACACCAGACTTGCTCCTAAGGTCCATTCCGATCCAGGCACTTCCAGCATCTATCGTCTTCCTTGGTTCTCCTCATCAATCAGTAGCAAAGGTCTCCTCCAAGCTTGAGGCCTAAGAAAGTATTTCCTTCACTCAAGCATTCCCACCCCCCAGGCCTAGCCTGGGGGCTGGCTGGGCAGCTAATCCATGGCTGGAGCCAGACTGAGCACATGGCAATTCCCTTGAGTATATATGCCCTGTCCCAGCATGCAACACTGGTTATCAGAGGCCCATTGATTGGCTGATGGACTGCACACACACTCACAGTGTCCCCCATTGGTTTTCTCACATGCAGCAGGGTCACACTCCACTCAGGCAAGTACAACCAATGCCAGAACACCTGGAATTAACCAGATAAATGCCAACTTAATTCAGCCAGACTGACTACAACTCTGGCAATCACTAAATTTCTAGTTGCCATCTCACAAAAGGTGGTAGGGGCTACACCATCCAAGTACACAGTAAAATCATCATCCACCAGATAGGCTTAATCATGGAGACTCGTCTTTGCCTAATTGGTTTATTGGCAATCTGTCATTGTTCTTTATGGTCAACAAAGGCTTTTACCTAACACATCTGGCATGCAGGTTGCTTTGGTGCAATTTTTTTTTAAGTGTGGATGCATGCACTTTGACTTGAACTGTTGTAAGAGTTAGCTGAACACTGACATTTTGGGGTTCTTGGAGGTTTCTTTCAAAATCAGTCAGCTCTTAGGTCGAATTTGCTTGGCTGGCCAGTCCTAGACAAATAAGCAGTTGTTTGAAATCTATGACAAGTGCTTTTGTTTACAGTGAAATATTATTGATTTTAAACCATTTTGCAATCTTTCTTATTTATGTGCCAGACTCATAGACATCCACAACTTTATTTTAGGGGCCTTAGAAAGCTCTGTTGATCTTGGCATGATGACACCACACTTGTCAATAGACTTCTTGGCTTTAAATGAGTTGCACACTTAAGTTGCTCCCTCAAAAGCCACTTGCCTTGATAGACACTTTCTTCTTCACACTGCAAATCTTTTTGTTTACATGCAGGTGAAAGGTACAGTTCCCACTGTACCTCCGTGTCCACTCAGTTGTAAGCGCTGCAGGTGTTATCTCCACCTCCCTCTTCTCCTGGCCACTCACAAAACAAAGCTTGTGATGTGTGTTTTGTGAGTAGCTAGGAGAAAAGGGAGTCAGAGATGCAACCGCAGCACTGGGGTTTAACGCTTACATTCAAGTGGGCAAGAAAGTATAGCGGGAGCTGTACTTCTACCCGCATGTGAGACTAAAAGAGAATAAAGATTCCACCTGCATACTCTCCAAGGAGTTCTAAACATTGGCACCTGATTTCTACTGCATGGATTTGAAGTGACGGTACTTTTTAATATGACAAATCTGCATTTTTGTTAATTTAGATCATGAAAATGAATACACCATGCCAATGTTACGTTTAATTTGTTCTATAATATTACGGTAGGCCCTTTTGAAATTATGATCTAATATTTTCCTGTTCAAGTATGTTGAAAAAGTCAACAATTTCCATGGGGTATATTTACTTTTTTACATGACTGTGGATATAATAAAGTGGATAAAAAGCAAACAGAAGTATTTGAGACAATAAACAAAAAGGAACAGTAACACAGGCTGAATATGGCCCAGTGACAGGCAAGATGTTCAGCTTAGAATGGTGATAGCCAGGTAGGTAACTGCAGTGAACAGGCCATATGGGAAATGGTGAGAAGCTCAATGCATTTTGCTGCAGAGCCGCTTCCTACATCTACCTGACTTTTGATTGGTTGTGCGATGAACAGGGGTCCTTTCTCTTTTTTCTCCAGCGTTGGCAGTAGGCAGTTTCTGGTCTGCAGAAACCAGCACTCCATATCAACTATATAATAGTCTCCTTAAATTGAAAAGCATGCTTCAGCAGCTGGTTTTGAGCTGCTGTAGCATGCTTTTCATTTTAAGGATACAGTTTATTCCAGCGAATGTAAGCACCATTGGTCCAAGCTGTCCAATCAAAAAAAAACAAAAAAAACATTGAGGGCATCGGTCTCGATTCCTCACCAGTGATGAGCAAGTGAGGAACAGGGAGGCTCATCCCTGTCTCCTTCCTCCCTCCCTCCTCCACACATAGTTTGGTGAATGGGTTAAGGGGGGGCTTCAGCGAGCTTGGGGCATGGCTGAGGCGGGGTGGGGTGTGCTGGGGGCGGGGGAATGCCTCACCCAGCACGGAAGGTACCGCATGTCACTCATTTATTCTCCTTAGACCCTTCATCGCTCAGGGAGGGAGGCTCCTCCCTGTCTCCTTCCTCCCTCCCTCCTCCACACATAGTTTGGTGAATGGGTTAAGGGGGGGCTTCAGCGAGCTTGGGTCATGGCTGGGGTGGGGTGTGCTGGGGGCGGGGGAATGCCTCACCCAGCACGGAAGGCACCGCATGTCACTGATTTATTCTCATTAGACCCTTCATCGCTCACCGGAGGTGCCTTTAAAGAACTTTGGGTTAGAAAGCCGTCTAGCTAGAGTCTTAGTAATCCACAGGATGGACTTCCCTTTTTACTGAGGAGCAAAAATCATTTTTTATCCAGCACCTCCCATCTACCTATTTTCTAACAGTCACAGTGTAAAAAATGTTCTTCTTTGGGCAATGGGCACACAATATTAACTCTGTCTGTAGATTGTATAGCAAATGTGTGTATTTTAATTGTACAGCAAAGGTGTGTGTTTTTGGCCCCTACATTGGTTATGCTAGTAACTTGGAAAGAGTCAATAAACACTCGTTAAACTGAATCCTAAGTGACTTTTTATTGCTGTTAAAAAGCACTTTACCTCAATGTGGCTCATGTTACAATTCTTCTCTGTAATGTGTCCTAGCAGGACTGGGTAAAAAAGACATCCTGGAGGAGGGTGAAAGAGTGAAAGATATAAAGCTGCAATAATACAGAACTGATTAATATTCTGATGAGAAATAAGATAGACCTCTTGAAAAATGGTACCGTTCCTTAATAAAGAGCTGCTTCTGAATGAATCATTTCTTAATTAGTGGCTGTTTATCATTGTCATTTCTCAGGGCCATCAGGGGAAAAAACGCAGAACTATGATTAACTCCAGCCCTGCTATGCCTGGTTGTCAATATTTTTGGAAAATAGATGGCAACATTTTTAATATTTTTTTTCCATGAAGCCTGCATTCACTGCATAAGAGATCCCTGGGCTGGAAGCATTACTTAAAAAAGAACTCCAGGAATGTAAAAAGTTAACCCTTGCAGTGGGGCTAACCTTTGTATTGCAAGGGTTAACTGCTTGTTTTTCTCTAGGGGCAGGAATACTGAAGATATGCTTACCTCATCCTCGGTCCTGCGGCAGTGAGTGCTCACCTCTCTCCCTCTCTGCTCCGTGGTATGCCCCTCAGCATCCTCACTTTTAATGCATGTGAGTGGTCTAGAAGCTCAAGAGAGTAGAGGCTGTGGGGAGAGCAGACAGGCGAGAGCAAGGATTAGGTGGGTATATTTCTCTGTCGTCCACTGAGGGACACCACTCTGAAGAATTCTGAGACATAGGGTTATGCTCCAGAAGAAATGGACACTAGGCAAAAAATATTAAAGCCTGCCATTTTAAGGACATAACCCCTGCTACCTTAACTCCCAGTTTTGCTTAGTGTCCTCAGGAGAATGGATGTCTCCTTCTGTTCTGTTGTATTATTTTAGTTTACTTTGTTTAAGATGCTACTATTAAAAGCTGCTAGTTGATACAGGCTGGGTTCACACCATTTTCCGAACCAGATCAGAAACGCAGTGCATCGCAATTTTGCAGCTTCTTTACTGCGAATTTCCCACGATTTCGCCGCATTCCTGGAGCTGTTTTTTTTTTAAAGCTGAAAATGGGCTTTCAGGTGCGGTCAAGTGCATTCCATGCATTTTTGATGCTTTCTATGCGTTCCAGTGCATTCCTGACCAGACAAAATGAGACATGCAGTATTTTTCTGGTCTGGACTGCGCCGGTGTGAACATAGAAATAGCATAGGGATACAATAGGATGCATTTTGGGTCCCTAAACAATCTGGTCTGGAGATGATCTGGATGTGGTGTGAATGGGTCCTCCTACCGGATATTATTAAATCTTGGTTTTTAAGAGATTCATGCCGGATAAGTTAAATCCTGGAAGTTTCTCTAGTTGTCATGAAGCAGGATGTCAATTTCTGGTTCCTAGACACTTTAAAGCTGGCCATACACTTATAAATTATCTGCAGATAAATATTACATGAAAGATTCTTGTAATGCACTTTTTCCATCTGACCATAGAAGATCTGCAAAAAATCTATAGGTGTATGACCAGCTTATTTTTCTATATCCTTTGCCGTAAAAAAAAAAAAAGTTTTGCTATTCATTTTGATTACGCTCCTTCATTTAAGGATCCTGACAAAAAATTGGAGAATCTTTCATGTAATATTTATTCCTTAAGTTGTTTGGCTCTTCAACCATTATTGGCTATGGTCCTTATTTCCAAGACTTTTGGCTACTAGGATAAAATCTTTAAGTACAGAACAGGCTCCTGCTCTCGGTTGTCTTGTGTGTCTCTCTCCCATTCAGATGCATAGAGGTATCTGGGTTAAGTGCTGCTCTGCGGAACCCCAATGCAAAAAGGGACTTTTGCCTTTATCATGTGTGACAGGTCCTGTTTTTTGAAGCTACCTGTGATTAGAATATAAAAAATGCTCCAGGAGGTCAAAGTGAACACTTACCTCAGATGTGGATAAATCAGCGTCATATGCCTGATCCTCAAATTTCAAAATATATTGTCAACTTTCAACCTCCTGGGTTCTTTGCATTCCAGCTTCCCATGTCTCAGCAGCACAGACAAACCTTTTTGTGCAGTTCTAGGTCTGTTGGATCCAAGTGTTATTATTCCCATTCCTTTGGCAGAGCATTTTTAACCCTGTTCCTTTGGCAGAACGTTTTCAATGTTCTTTCTCAAACCTGTTTTCGGTTCCCAAGACTTCGTCTGGATTTGAAAGCACTCAATGCTTTTGCACATATTCACAAATTCTGCATGGAATCCATTCGGCTGGTTGTCGCCTCTCTTAAACATGGCTATGTTTTTGGCTTCCGTAGACATGACATATGTGTATGTACATGCTCCTATATTTTTAGCTCATCATCATTTCCTTTGTTTTGTGGTTTTTCCATGTGGGTTGGCTTCAGTTTCATGGGTTTTTACAAAAGTTCTTGCTCCGGTTCTGAGATTTTTTCATCGCAAGGGCATTCCAATTATTGGATACTTAGACGACATTTTACTTTGAAAAGGTCTCTTCCTACTTTACAACGCAATGTCTAGATGGTGCTGTGGACATTAGAGGACTTTGGGTGGATTCTGAACATCAAGAAGTCCTTGCTAGTGTCGTCACATCACTTTGGAGTGGACTTCTGTTGGCTATCCTTCAAGCAAAAGTGTTCCTTCCTCAGAAAAAAAAAATGTAAGTTGCGCGATCACATTCGGTCGATTTGATCCTGTCGCTGTTCCTCTCTGAGAACCTGCATGAGAATACTGGGATTGATGGTGCCAGCCTTCAAATCAGTACCTTTTGCTCAGTTCCATTCCAGGACTTTGTAGATGAACACTTTACAGAGGAAAAGCGTGGACTTAAGGTCTCCTTGAACACTGGACATGATGTTCAGATTGAGTGCTCCGCCAATATATGTCTGCCATGATGGTTGACATCCCCTGTATTGATAATCGGAAAGTAATTTTTCCCATAACTTGGAAGATTGTCATGATGGACGCCAGTCTTGTAGAATGTGGCGGATTATCTGTCTGTGCAGGGTTGTTGATCTCCAGAGGAATCCAAGATTCTGCTTTATGTCCTTGGACTTGAGGGCGATTTGTCTGGTGTTGTTTCACTGGGCCCTTCTTCTGTCTGGGTGTCCGATTCGGGTTTAGTGGCTGTGAGGACATGTAGCATGAGTCTAAACTGGCGCCTTGGAAGTCTTTCGGGCTCAAGATTAAAGAGCACCTCCACCCGATGCGCCATCATATTCTTCCATAACAAATCCAATAGCAGTCTGTACACCTTTCTCCACAGGTCCTGCACTATGGGGCATGTCCACCATATGTGGAAAAATGTACCCTTAACAACACAACCTCAGAATCACAGTGCTAAATGTCCTGGCACAAAGTGTGCAAAGCTGCTAGGGACCATATACCAGCAGCTTATCGCCTTTCTTGGGCTAGGGCATTTTGTGAACAAGACTTAGTAGATTCCCAAATTTTGGTCCATTGACCTTCATCCATTGAAGTATCAAGATCCGCCTCAAACATGGACATATAATCATAAAATGGTGCTGTAGAGCAACTCAGCAGTAAACCATAGAGTGAGGAGATTACACCTGTTGAGTGAGGGTCATCTTTACATATACATTCAAAAGTGGTGAAGGTTGACCCATAGGAAAGGGCACAGTTCAAGGAGGCAACAAAATGCTTCACTTGCAAATACTAGAATAGCTCACCAGAAGGTAATTTATGGCTTTTCCTCAAAATATGAAATTATTAAATGCCATCATTAAATATAAGATTATGCAACCCTGAACTTTTTACATTCCTGGAGTTCGTCTTTAAAGCAATGGGAAATGCCACAATAAATTACAATGATCTCTCACGCAAAAGCCTTTAACCATTCACAATGAAATGTTTCAAACAAACTGTACTACAATTTCATGTTTTTAATAGATTGGATAGTAGTTTTCCATATATTTTCTTTATTATAGTCAGAAGTAAATTTATATATAGTTTTTTCCGGTAAATGAGAGCCTCCCTTGGGTAAACTTAGGTAATATTCACCTTCCTTGTGTCAGGTTCTCTGCACTGAAGATAATTTTTTTTGTGCCAAAGATAACGGATTAAAACACCTGGCCCCCAAAACGTCTGCTTCATGAAAAGCAGTAGATTTGTTCTATAGCAGAGGCATCTGTTGTCCTGCAAAATGTCTCATCTTCTATGCTATTTGCAGCTTGGCTAGTTTTTTTTTATCAGCTGCCTGTCCCAACCTTATGCCTAATTATTACGCATGTGTACCACCTTCCTAACCTCTGGCTAAGTCTTCACTCTGATGGTAATGAGGTGTGAGCATCCCAGTTCCAATTAGAAAGTCTTGTATGGATATGGTTGAATCAAATACGAAATATATATCTGTGCATTTATGGTCTAGAAGTTAAAGACTCCTTGCATGCCACATTCCCCTCAGGTCTTGACCAAATACATTTAAGAGTAATCAGATATCAGCTAATCTGCCCCTTGATCTTTCTTGCTTTTACAATAATTCACTAAGGGGATTATTCACTAAGCTGCCAAAGAGAGCCGAGTGAATAACCGAGCCAAAGTGAAAGGAGCCGAACCCCGTTCTGCTAGTCACTTCAGCCGTGTATGGCTGCTTTCAGCCATACATTGGCTGACTTCGGCTCCCTTCGGTTCAGCCGAACAGCATCAGTGCGTTTGGCTGAACCGAAGTGAAGAACACGTTCACCTTAGCCGATCCAGATGTTGAGCGTTCGGCAGCTCATTTTCTGCTGTTCACCCCTATTCTCATAGGGGTCGAGCAGCAGAGAGTGAACAGCCAAATGTTGCCATGCAGCATTCGGCTCAGGTATTTTGTTCGCTACCTCAGTGGTTTTACCGCTACCTCCACCTATCTATTTACATTTAGCCAGGACCTGTGAAATTGCTAATTTTGCAGCGGGAATTTGTCGGGTGTGGTCAGGTTGGCGGGCATTGGGACTTTTTTTTATTTTGACTAGTCAGCATCGCCATGGACATCACTGGACGACGTGATTGGCCTTGGATTACATTGTTGGAACCTTATTTATTTTATTTTTTGGGGGGGGGGGGGGGGAAAAGGGATTGACAAAA